>NC_135777.1:2506070-2526989 GCF_028453695.1 Augochlora pura
ACTTCGACCGCTTCTCTCGCCCGACTAGTCGCGTTCTCAAACTACTTGAGCCGCCAGTTCCCAGCGATTCTTCGCCGGAACTTCGGTTCTACGGATCCATGATCGACAGGGTGCCGTCTGAGGGACGGATCCGCAGCCGGAGACGATTCTACAGTCGTTTGGCAAACGTCGCTCCGGTTTCGCGAATCCGTAACTTCGACTCGGAGAGCACGGACCACTATTCCGTCGGATGACGACTGGCAGTTCGTCCGGTTCGGAAGAGAAAACCTTTAATGAAATCGCAGGGCTGATGGATCGTTGTACTAATCACGGAAATTCGAATGCTCATCCTGGTGTCCCTTAAATATTTCCAATTAGTGAAAGACGTGAACTAAGGTGAACTGAGTAAGATGACAGCAGCGACGGTGATGACTATATGCAAGAAGTAGATCGTGAGCTTCATAAACTGAAGGTACAAGATGACACATATCGCGGTAAGAATATTTAAAAAATTGTGAGAAGCAACTACCAACCAAAGAGCTGTCCTTTCGAGCAAATAAAACAGTTGAAACAGTATCGAGGTATTGGTAACGAAATTGAGAAATAATTCGCAAAGGGTAAAGAACGCGTCCCGCGGTTCGTAGCAACGTGGCTGTAAAGTTCGCATCGGGGTGCAGTCAGCGATCGAGCAGCCCCGAAAATCGGCCGGCAGGAAGGTGGTGGGCAGTTTCTTTGCCGATTGGGTCACCGAGTTCCTGCAGGCAAGCAGAGTGCGTCGGTCCCCGGCGGCAGCGCGGAACGGAAACGCGTAACCATGGCAGAAACCACCGGAACCATGTCAACCGAGGGTTGTACAGAGGGAAATACAGGTTTACAAAGCGGCCGTTTGACCGAGATCCACATACGGTTCACGCATGGCCGAACGAAAAGCGGATGGACGAACGTGGCCGGCGGTCTTCCGTCGTTTAGGCTATGAAGCCGATCCCGCGCCGATCGACGATTCTCCGGCGGTTCCATCGCTTCCGTCGGTTCCCGTCGCTTCCGTCGCGCCGACGGAGACCCCTGCGCACCGGATCGTGCCGGGCGAAAACAGAAATTCGGGCTAGCCGGTCACCGTGCTTTCTGGTCGAGAGGAGACCGAGGTTCTGGGCGCGAGGAGCGAAACTATTTGCTTTCGGAATTGAATCGCCGCGGTCCGCATCGATCCCCCGGAAAACTGACGATTTTATTAGCCCTCCCCCCCGCGATCCGCTTAGGCGGCTGTTCCGTTCGACGGCCGGCGATCGATCGCAAACGCCGCGAATCAAGAATGGACGAGGCTGCGGGGCGGACCGTTTAAGAATTCTCCGCTCGATTGGGAACGTCCGTTGACAAGATTATACGGCTTGTTTCCCGTTGCCGCGCGGCGCGCTCTCATTGTCGGCCGTCCCCCGCCGCTCCTCGATCGATAATCGATGTCCATTAGCGATCATACGCCGTTATCCTCGGGAGTGGCTGCGAATAGAGCGCGGCTTAGATGGCCCGGGTTACTGTAATTGCTTCCCACTGTTCCGCCAACTTTCTCCAGTCCCGATTTCCATAAAAACTAACAGCTGTGTTTGTCCCTCCCCTCCGGGAATTAAGCGAACGGACCACGCTCTTTAGACCGTGTTATAACTGCGTGCTGCAGTCTATCGACTTGTAATGTACGGGAAATGTAATGCTATTTTCATGCATACATTGTACAGTGTACTTTGTACATTATACATTCTGTATTATACAATACATTATACGTTCTAATTTACATTCGATACTATGCATTATACATCTATATTATAATTGCGCATTGTACATTATACATCTATATTATACATTGCACAATTTACATTATAATTATAAATTATAAATTATACATTATACATTCTATATTATATTGCACATTGTACATTATACATTCTATATTATACATTGCACATTGTACATTATACATTCTGTATTATACATTGCACAATTTACATTATACATTATAAATTATAAATTATATTATATTATACATTAAAAATTTTTAATATTTTATTAATAAAGTTTTAATATTTGCGAGAAGTAATATATGTAGGTTGAATAAATAAGCCATAATTGTGTCTTTAAAATTTGAATAATAGTACATTAACAACACCTTAAGTATCTTGACATAACCTCAATAAATCATTAATATAATCATAACCCGTCATTTTGACGGATTCCATAAATCTAGTGTTAAACAGCTAACAAAAATTCAAACATAAATAGATTCACAACCGAGCCATACTTAAACAAAATACAGAAACAAGGAACAAACACATCAATACACTCGGCCAGTCAAATTCCTTATCAAATACCAAAAATCAAGTCCCCGTAAATTGTTGTTATTATTCGTCGTTCCTAGAACGGGCTTCTCGTGATTTCGAATCGGGGATCGGAGATTTCGGTTCCCTGGCCGAAGACCAGGGAACAGGCTGAACGCGGGAGGCACGTGGCACCGGCCCGGCGTAAATTAACCGATTTTCACAATGGCCCATTATACCGGACCGCTTAACCTGGCGTGTGTAGCACCCATCGAGTTCATTGTTTGCGGTCGCGACACCGCGCGCCCGCCCGCCGTGCCGCGCCCCAAAACGAAGGGAAAGGGCGGCGGCGGCGGCGGCGGCGGCCCCTTTGGGTCGGGCTTGAAAAGGGAGAGAGCGCCGCATTATGCGTCATTGTCTAGCAGTATTGTGCCCGATCGGTCGCAGGTAATAATGTGGACCAGCCATTCGCGTGCCGTTTGATGAATGGCGGCCCGATGGACCGACGAACACATCCGAACGACCGTGTGGAGATCTCGCGGTGATCAATTTAATATCCCGGCCGGCGCTGGCCCTTTCCGCGAAATCGGGAGACGCGTCGAGTCGCGCGAGCCCTAATTCCTGACGAGCAGAACGGGGGCGCGGCGAACCGTGTTCCGGCTTGATTCGAACGAAAAACGGAGACCGCAGCTGCGCTTCGGAATCCGAGAACGTTTCAACGTTCTCCTCGGCTTCGTATTTTTTCCTGAAATCTTCCCCCCGTAAGCCTCCCATTTTCCTGGAGGATTTGCGACATCTGCTCCCTTTCTCTTCAATATCTTACGCCAATTTGACCCTCACCCCCACCCCCACCGGAAGAGTCTCTATTCGCTGGCTCTTTCCGATGCGCTTTCCCTGGACAGTTCTCAACCCCTTCTCTTCCGATCTTCTCTCCGTTCCTTATATCTTTCGGCCAACGTCTTCCCGGTCTTTCCACGGGTTTTTTTTTCATCCCCGGAATATTTTCGCCCGATTAATCCCGTGGCACCTCTCCCCACCCTCCGGCGTCGTCGTTGTATTTCTCGCCGTATTCTCTCGTCGCGCGGGCCTGGATTCACCGAAACGAGCGTCTCCGTTTTAGCTGTCGCGGGGCTGGAGGGGGTCTCTTTGAGCGAGGGGATGAGCCCGGCACGCGCGAGCGCGCGCGCGCGCGCACGTCTCAGTCTCGTGAATATTTACGGAGACGCTCGAACTTTATAGCATTATGAGCTTCGGAGATTGCCACGTGAACGGAACAACCTGTTTGTCCGAACCGTATTAATATCCTAGAGCGTTTCGCATAAATATTAATAAGCTGTTAGCGCGGCGACGGACCCCGCGAGCCGGAGTTTCCGACGGTGATTTCCGGTTGGCAGCGGCGCGGCGGTCCGCCTGTCGTTAAACGCGCGCCTCGCCCGACGACACGGGGGCTATTTGTATCCTCGGTCCGACGGGGGTCACTTTTCAGCCACGGCTGGAAGTTCGCGAAGAAACGAGAGGGGGGGGGGGGGGGGGGCCGAGCCGAACCTGCCCTCCCTCGATCGCAATTTATTTCGAGAATTCTCGGACGACGTAACTCGGCTGCATAATATTAGCCGGCCGGATTACGTCTCGCCCGGGGAACATTCTTGAAAAGCTCTCGGTTTAATTAATACCGACGGAACGTCCGACGTCGACCGGCGACGCACTGATATTTAAACTAATCAATTCTCGACTCGAGTAATGATTTTCTCATAATGATTCTCTTAATGATTCTCTCACGGTAAACACATTGTTTTTATTGGTGTTAATTATTTGCGGTGTCTGATGAAACCACTCGCGACGTTGATTAAAATGTGCGCAGATAATGAAATGCGTAGAATAATTAATGCAAATAAATAAGGAAAGCATTTGACGACAGAAATAACAAGTGTTTGATAGCTTCGATTGAATAATACATTCGTATTTTTACCGCTAATAAATAATGGGAAAATGAATAATAGAAAAATAAATAATAGAAAAAGAAATATAAATAATAAAGATTCTAGATTACGATTAAGTTATAAAGAAAGTTTTATTGGTATTTCGAGTTTTCGCCATTGTTCGAATCATTGTTCGCTGCGCGGAACGGTCCGTCGTTAATTCCGCGGCATGGCCGCCTTTTTGCGTCCGGTAACACCAACTATGTTGTGTTTGACAAAGTTGCCGTCCTAATTTATGATAATCACGAAGATCCTACTTGAATTGCATTACGCAAGGTTAAGCGGCCGCTCGTTATCGGTTTTATTCATGCACGCCAAGAGGCGAAAGGAGTGGAGCGGTGAACCGGGGCGGGCAACTAACTTCCGGTTATAAGTTGAACAGATTGCTTCGAAGAAAATTAATGCAAGTTCCATGGTATTCAATTATGTATTGAAAATTACCGTTCCGGGATCGTTAATGGACCACCCATTAATTACCGGCCCGGCCGCATTACTCTTGTTACCGTGACAGCTAATATTCTTTAGTCCCGCGATCGGCTTTCCCAAACCTTGCAAAACAAAATGCAAACTTCCGTCCGGGATCTCTGCAACATTATTGTCCAACTAAATCTTGCGGCGTTCTGCCTGTGAACGTTTCAATTTGACTGTCTTATTTATTATTATATAATATTATATATACATTAGGTTGGGAAAAAAGAAATCTATTATTTTTTCGGTAGACGACTGTAGAGATCGATATCTGTTAAAGTATCGATCAAACAATTTCAGATTTATGCTCGTTGGAAAGGTGACATTTCGCACTATAAAAATTCTATTTCTGTTTTTTGTTTGGTCCAGTCAGTTGCGAGCTACAGGATGCTCAAAATGGAAGTCAAGACAGAGAAAATTTGGTACATTTTACAATTTTTCTTTGATGAAGATGAAAATGTAAGCCAAGCGGCTGAAATTGTGAATGGTGTTTATGGTGCCGATACTGTAATAGTCAATTACGAGCAATTTTGGTTTCGTCGATTAAGATCAGGTATTTTTGATGTCAAAGATGCGCCTCGTACAGGTAGGTCTGTCGTAGAAAATGTTGATATCATCACAGATATAATCGCAGTTGACCGGCATGTTATTAGTCGTAGCATCGCTCGGGAGCCAAATCTGAAAGCTGATCCTCTCTGTTTTGTATTAATCCCTCCCCTTTTTGTATTAGGCCCTTCCCCTCTGGGTCTTCCACTCCCCCATTTTGTATTAGCTCCGTCATTCCAGAGTTGGCTCCACCTCGTTTGTATTGTTCCCGTCTATTTTGTTTTTAGCTCGCCCTTACAGGATTGCTGCTCTCCTCTGTTTTGTATTAGCCTCTCCCCTTTTTTATATTAGGCTCTCCCGTTCCCGGTTGTCGACTCCCCCTTTTGTATCGGCTCTGTCCTGCTGGAGTTGGCTTCCTCCTTCTTTAATTGGGCCCCGCCTACTATGGTTTTAGGCCAACCCTTATAGGGTTGATCTTCCTTGTTTTGTATTAGCCCGCCCCCTTTTTGTATTAGCCCGCCCCCTTTTTGTATTAGCCCGTCCCCTTTTTGTATTAACCACGCCCCTTTAAAATTTCCAATTCTCAAATTCAAACAATGATATCACGTGCAATCGCTAAAAGGATGCGTCAATGAGGACTACTCTTCATCCGACTCGGCTTGGTTCGGTCTGTAGCTTGTTCAATCGCAATTCGCGGAGAGCTTTGTCCCGCCACCGTCGCTTTTCCGGCAAACTTCTCGTCGCTCGCGCTCTCTCTCATTTTCTCTCTATCTTTCTCTCGTTCTCTCATGGTCACCATTTCTCTTTCTCTCAGTCGCTCTGATTCTCTCTTTCTCTTTCTCATTCAGTCACTCTTGGTATCTGCTCCTCTTTCCCTCTGTCTCTCACTCTCTCTCTTCTCTCTAACTCTCTCTTTCTCGCTCGCTCGTTCCTCTCCCTTTCTCACGGTCTCTCTCGATATCTGTTTCTCCTTTTCCCCCTTCCTCCCTCTCTCTCTCTCTCTGTCCCCCTCTGTTACCCTGGGTCTCCGCACGCGGTGAATGTTGAACTCGCGCACAGAGTCGTAGGCGTTCCAGGAAATTTCGAACAGCGGTTGTAGTCGGCCACGATAAGCCGCCCTCCGGGCGGGACGAGCCCTCCGACTCTGCAGTGCAAAGGAACTTGCCAGACGAGGAGCCAGGCAGCTATCTGCCGCCCCGATCCCGACTCCAGACTACCGACGCAATATTACGGGCCGGGGCCCTCGCCGCTACGCTGTGCTTATTATTCGGCCCTCTCTGGTGTGCACACAGGGTGCAGAAGTAGCTTCAAAACAGAAAGCAGCCCGTCCCGGCCCGGCCCGGCCCGGTCCGGACCTCCCCATCGGACAACGGCGTCTTCGAGCCTTTCAGAAGCTCCTACGGACGCCTAAGTCATCGACCGAACGCTTCCTCGATCGATCCCATTCCTTGGCCAGGGCTTTCAACGGGCTAAGAGGATATGCGATTACGGATAAACCGAACGAGGAATTAATGGACAGAGAAACGTTGCGTTCTGCTGGCCGTTGCGACGACGATCGAGCGATCGGACGCTTCTTTCAGACAACGCGTGTAGTCGTCCGGTTCGGCAAATTCTATTACAAGTTCTTGTAATTTTTGCAACCATTAGAGATATTTCAATGAAATTGTCGTTAAAAATTATTGTAAAGTAGTAGCTTCTAGGCAGTGATAGTTGAATGTTTTATGCATTTGTTAAGTAATAAATTTCGATGAATTGTTATTGCTATTTTCGATTTAAAGGAAATTGTTTCAATGTAATTGTGGAAACTATATTTTCGTTTCTAAATATGTATTTTACATTTGTATTTCGTACGTGGAGCGTTTTATGAAACAAGTTCTGCGGAATTCCAGCGGTCGAGCGGGCTCGTGACTGGCGCGTGACGCGGTCGTCTTTGAACAATTATAAGTTGTAAATTGGTTCCCGTAGGGACATGACCATTCCATAGCTATTTGAATCAAGCTGTATAGATAACATTATTTTTGTGGTAGAACACGAAGAATGCTGCAAGTCAAAAGTTGTCCTCTGAAAACTGAGTGATATTTGATTTTTCAAAATTGAAATTAAACGATTTTTACAATTGTCTAATTTTGAAAGTGATGCATAAATTTGTCTAATATTTTTAATTAACAGATATGTTAACCTTTAATTTTCCCGAAACAAGAGAAAATGGGCTTGCACCACTTTCGAAATAAACGGTCCATATAATGACAGCTAGAGAAAACAGTGTAAGCCGATGATTGACGCTGCTTTTCCAGGTAACCCAATTCAGGTACCCTATCCTTTGTAATCGATACCATCGCGTCGCATTTTAAAGATTGCACGTTTACAGAGGCACGGTACTTTATGGAGCAATTTACAAAAAGTGCAATCAGTTTGTTTGCCCCGCTTAAGTGTGCTCTCGGATCCCAAATTAAATGGAGCCATGATTCGGGTCAATTAAATATTTTTTTACCACGCTCAATTTGCATCCGCCCGCGCGGTCGTTACGAATGCATAAAGTGTTCGTTTTAATTATTAGTATTTCTCGGTGGAAATCGATGGCTTTGGTCACTTTAAACTGGGTTATGCCCGGCTATACGTCTCCTTTATTTTTAATTCGCTGATTAAAATTCAATCAGTGTGCTTTCTCTGTTCCGTTTCAAGGTAACTGCCCGTTAACTATCCGTCGATGAATTACCGTCTCGGGACAACGCATTTCATCCTCCGCAATTTGTTCGAAATAGTAACACTAATAACGATGTCATTATTGAAATAGAATATCCTTTAAATAATACTTTAAATATTATATAATACTTTTAATAATACTTTAAATTTTACTTTAAATAATACCTTAAACCATATCCTTTTCCGCCTGAAAAATTATTAACGCTTTACCGTCATTATGGAGTAACTAAATGTTTTAAATGATTATTGAATTTCGATAACATTAGCGTTAAAGAATATTTATTTTATTTTCTTTTATTCTGCGCGAACTATACATAGTATATCAAAAATTATATGATAATATTGGAGCTTACAGAGATGTGATGCAAAGATGATAAATTATCGCCATGGTGAAAAGCCGATTTAAAGACTACCGGTCGGTAAAGCGTCAAAATCGAAAACCATTGAGTCGTCGCAACCGCGAAGAATATTTTATCGCGGCAAAGGATTAAGTTTATAATATTCCCGCTGGCCGAAAAATCGTGCAAACGGTCGGGCACGATTTTGAGATCGAGCGTGATTTCGACGTAGCAAAAATGCTAAATAATTCGTCAGGGAGTCGCTCATTTCATAATGGTCCCCAGCGGTTCCGGTTGACCGCGACGGCAGCTGCCGCGTGTTTTTCCAGGCGAAGCGGGCGCGCGAGCGAGAGAAAGATACGGGCTGCCCTCTGTCCCGTGTTTCGCCGGTGGCCTATCTTGGTCGTCCCCCGAGCGAAATTTCAATGGTTATTCAATCGTGCACGCCTACGTGCTTGAATTGCAAAACATTGACGCGCCGCGTCGCGTCTCGTCGCGTCGCTTAGCCTCCCGCGGCACGGAACAATGTTAGGTCGATATATTCGACGGGAACTGGTTTGGTTTGTTTGCGTTAACAGCGACGCCGCGGCACGGTCAGTTGTGGACTATCGCCGTCGAAATTCATCCGCGAAGCGACCGGCGAGAAGTATCGGCCACGGGGCTTGCCGTTCGACGCGCCGACGAGACGTCGCGCGCAGCGGAATACATTGTTCAAACACGCTCCCCTCCGGCTGCCCGACGACTCGTCGTTTTTTCTTCGTCGCGTAGAAACAACCGCAATCGACGCACAGTGGGAACGAAACCGTCAGAAAGTTTCTGTATTTGCGACGTCTCTTAACCCTTTGCGCTCGAACGGCGACTCCGGGGTGACGGAAATTGCCGCATCGCGTTTCGAAGAGCTTTAACGCTTCGCGGATCTTAAACAATTTTATATTGTCTTAACGCTGGGTTTAAGGAGATTTTTTATATCTATCTCTATGGCACGCGTCGTCAATTTGACGCATGTTAGAAAGGATAAACATTTTGTAGAACAAGTAATTTATTTAATGTATTAGCATTAAACGATATTTATTTTACTTGTTTTATATATTTTATTTTATATGTTTTATTTATTTTCTTTCTTATATTTTATGTGTTTTATATATTTCATTTCTAATATTTTATATTTTATTTATTTTATTTTATATATTTTATATCTTATATTTTATATGTTTTATTTATCTTATTTAATATATTTTATGTATTTTTATTGACTTCATTTTATATCTTTTATTTCTTATATTTTATATGTTTCATATATTTTATTTCTTATGTTTGATACGTTTCATTTATCTTATTTAATATACTTTATGTATTTTATTTATTTCATCATATATATCTTATTCTTATGTATCTTAAAAAATCGTACAATAATACCTGAATGATAGATGGAAAATGATTGGTTGGCACGAGAATCGATTCGCAGGCCGCCGTGCTATAATCCGATTTATAGGCAACCGGTTGGGCAAAGTGTTAATATAAATTGATCGATGAATATCGAGCGGATCGTCAAGAATTATCCAGGCTTCGAGGTCGCGCGCGCGCGCGCGCGTCAGGGGAAAGTGCCGGTAAGGGTCAGCCGGCATGAATATTCCCGCGCCTCTCCATATTTCTCCTTTCCTCGCTTTGTTTAACGGGTCGCCGAGGGCTGCCTCCAGATGTTATTTACGTCGACCAATGAATAACAATGAACACAGGCGGCATATACTCCGCCGCCCGGCGTCTATAAATCCGTGCGTGGCGTGACAAATCTCGACCGAGGCCGGTGGCCAGGTGCTGTCCGTAGCGAGGAGGCTGCATTAAAAACGGCGAAACCGCGCCGGGAAAAATGCCGCCATTTCCGGCGAACGATCCCGGGGACACCTCGTCGATACGGCTTCGTTGTTTCGCCGTTTTCCCCGGCTAAGGAATTGCTTACAATCTGGTCGGAAGCTCGCTAAATAAGGATCCCCCCTCCCCCCTTCAACCTCTTCAATTCCAGCGACGAGCAACGAATGATTTACGAAAATTAGATCGCGGGAATAAAAGAGACCGAGGTCGACGACGAGTTGCTTTTCCAAGTGGGTTGGCTACATAATTTACCCGCATTGTGAGGAAATATACATTGAATAACAATAATAGCAACAGTTTGTGATCAAATATAACGGAGTGCCTGCGCAGTAAAACAACATTTAACGAATAACAGCGACGACGGTAATAATAACGACAGCGGCAATATAACGATTACAACAACAACGGCAACGATGTTAGGTCACCGGGTCACGGCTCTGCTTAACCCTTTACGGTAGTATTACGTTTATACGTGGGCGTTATACTGGTCGTAATTAATTTTCGTTTAATCTGTAAGCTTAAGTAGGGGAAACAAAAAATTTATTGATTCTTTTTAAAAGTTTAGAGATATGTGACATAATAATACTAATACTAATGATATATGTGACACGATGATATTAATTTTACAATAAAAATAATAATTATTATTATTATTCTTTATTAACGGGCTAGTAGGGCCATTTCGAGTTACACGGAGTTTATGTACACAGTTCGGAGTAACCTTATAAATAGTATATAAAAAAAGAACAAAAATAGTATGAAAATATAAAAGTAAAACATGAAGCAAAATTATATCCGTTATGCAAATACGCATGACGGATATAATCGTCATGACACAAAATTCTGGCACATCTCCATGACGGATATAGTCGTCGAACACACTTAACCCTTTGCACTCGAGTGCTGACTCCGAGACACCACTAAAATTGTTACAGCACGTTTCAATATAATTTTTATATTATGGAAAATTAGATTTCAAAAATTATTAAAAGTATAACTGTCGTTGCACGAGTTACAAGATTCAATTTTATATGCATAAAATACATTTTGTCATGTAAGATAGAAATGCTGTGTGTCAGAAAAATTATTTAAGATTACAGTTAAAATGGCTTCGAGTGCAAAGGGTTAACTGGTCAAGACGTTAAACCTTAACACGTTCGGACCTAAATTAGACGTAAAACGGACGTCTTTAAGCCATCCAGTGCTTACCGGGATCACCGTGACGCTTTCATCCCCAGTAAAACCCTGCGGCATAATTAACGAAAACTTCTGATAAATTGTACACCGCGGAGCACGCGAATAAATTCGATCGTATAATTTTTATGAGACAGCGGACTCGAGTCGAATCGAACGGTCGTGGTACGGTCGGCGTTGAATATTGGATGCCATTGGCGTATTCCCGGGTTGAACGGCTCGCCCCGGAAGACACGGGGCAAGAGCGAGCGCGGTACAGGGGCCGGCGAAAGAAGTCGCGGTGAAACAGAGGGAGCCATCTAATCTGCGACTGGCAGGATAGCAGCAGCTTAATTCCGGCTAATTGTTGGCTCAGCCTCGTGTCAACGGGTCCGCGTACAGAGGAGCGCGCCATAAAAGCGCCGGGGACACTGAATCCGGCCCGCTTCCCGCTTTGAAGGCTTGCTAAAGGCCAGGCGCGTTGATTCCCTCTATTTGATGCTAAAATCTCGTTCGGACTTAAGCCGAACAAAATTCGATATTAGAGACGCGGCACGCTTGCGCGCGGGCGCGCTAACTCGCTCGCTAGCAGGGCGAAAGAGCGACGGGGAAATTGTCGGCTGACCTAATCTCGGATGAGCTTTTCTGCCAGCCGACGGAAAACTCGGAGCTCGCGGCTCTCTCTCTCTCTCTCTCTCTCTCTCTCTCTCGCTTTCTCTGCGGGCGTCGAGGCGGGTGTTCTTGTCTTTGAGGGATTTCGACGGTGTCCGTGAGGACGCGAAGCACACGCGAGCACACATCCGCAGCCGAAAACAGGAGAACAGGAGCGCAACCCAGCGTCTCTGGTTCGCGGTGTTTCCTAAAAGCTTCCAATCCCCGTTCGACCTCTGCGTCTAACGGCGTCTAACGACTCGTCTAGCGTCGTCTAGCGTCGCCTAGCGTCGCCTAGCGTCGTCTAGCGGCGTGCTCGGGCCTCTCGCAGGCGGCGAAGAATCGCGCCGCTCGCTCGCGAGAGCTGTCTCTGTTTGCCGTCAGGAGAACTGTTTCATTAAGTCCACGTATTTGTTTGCAGCGAAGTTGGAACTTGATTGGACGATGGGGGTGTATACTCCGGAGACATCCTATTTCGGTCGGGAAACACAGCCACCGTGGCGCCGATTGTGAAATTCTACTCTAATTCCGCGCGAGCTCTCCTCCCGTCTCCTTTTTCGACTACCAAATAGAACGCTTTGTCGCCGAGCACCGATTCGTCCGAATATTTGTCTTGTTACTTTTCCGTGCCGCGCCACCCTTTAGCCGAACGATATTTAGTTTGTGATTTCGAACGGGGAAACTCGCGTGTCTTCTTTCAGGGGACGCTCGCTCTCTCGTCCTCCCCCGGGAAGTTTTCCTCGGGGATGCGTCCCAGAGTATGTCCACCATAACTTGTCCCCGTTTTAATTGAGGGCTGCGATTTATAATGGGCTCTATAATGGGCTTATTCCTGCATAGAAAGATGCTCCGTTCGTTCCTGTTTACTTTGTGCATCCTCGTTAAATATTTCTTCCAGCGATCCACTCAGATCGGAATCCGAGAATACTCGCTTTGTCTATCGCCTTTGATGCCACGATATCGAAGGCATAATCATTTTTCTCGCTACTTTTGCTTCTTAACATGGCACGGCCATCTTCTTTAATAACGAGTTAACGGATTAGTAATAACATTCTTTCTATCATGGTTAAGTCAAGGTTATTGGTTTGTAAGGCTACCTGCGCCCTGGAAGCTACGATTCGAATGCATGGTTATTTTTCTCACAACTTTTCTATTTAACACATTGTTGACCGGTTACGAGTTAACTCGTGTTTGCCCTGCATGAGCTATTTCAATTTATGAAACCCAGTTCAATATAGAATACTGCAAAAACTTTGTTCATCGTGTTTATACGTGTACCTTTTATTATAAAAAAAATTATTTTTCTAGATATTCAGGTTTTTATAACAATTTTAGTTCCGTACTGTTTATAACAGCTTTAGTTGTGTACCGTTACACGTAGGTGATTGCTATATAGAGCATATCATACTAAACAAAAAATATTAAAAGTTATATAAAAGATATGTCCAAAATTTCATTCCACTTCATTGTGTATAAATAACGTTTATTGGAGGTTATTTATATTGTTTCACTTCCACGTTGAATTACGAAATAATAGCCGGTGACATGAGACAGATTTAGCGTAAAATTGCCGGTCAACAATGTGATACGATCACCTCTTGTAATAATGAATTAACGGATTATTAATAACATTCATTATTGAACACTTGACGGCTCAAAGACGACGGTTTTAAGTCCATTTTAGGTCCAAATATCTTACAGATTAACGTGTTAAAGAAGTCACAAAGCAGACGTCTTGAAGAGGGCTTAAAGACGTCTCGAATTGGACACTTATTTGAACATGTGAAAGAAGACGTCTTTAAGGCTCTTTAAATATGTCTTCAAAGTCCAGTCCGCAAACGACCTCCGACCAACCTAAAGATCGTCTTAAAGACGTTTCTATAACGTCGATTCGTCGCCCATAAGCCGTCCATAAAACGCCCATAAGATCTGTAACACGGGAAGTTCGTAAGACGTTCGCAGGACATTCGACACCTGTTTAAAAACTAGAATTAGAGACGACGATTGTTAGAGACAAATGTCGAGCACTGGGCGTCTTAAAGATCGCTCTGCGCTATCTGGAAAATTAAAAGAACTAAAGAAAAAAAGAATGATACGATAAAAAGAAGATACCATAAAAGATAGGAAAGAGGATAGAAAAGAGGATAGAAAAAAAATGAAGATAAGGTCAGCGATCGAAAGGGGTACTCGCGAAGGAGAAGATAAAATTGCGATGATAACGAAGATTTTTTTTAAAAAAAAGGTATACGAGCGGCGTAAAAAGTTTAGTATGTGGCAACACTGGTTGGAAATTAAGAGAAGTCGATTGAGGCAGTTATGGCGACCATAAACTGTACGACGAGTCTCGGGGAATAAGATGGAGGAATGGGAGGATAACGATGCCACGGAGCGCATCAAATATTTTTATACGATATCTTATTGGATCGACTGATGAAATAGGTATAGTCTGCTTCCGTCAAGTTTCCAGGTTGATTAAGTGCTTCGACGCTACGAGTGTTAATTCCGATCGATGATTGGGTTCGCGGGAACGTAATATTTCGTATCAGGAAGCTCGAGGAGCTCCGCGACAGAACTCTCAAGTTCAGCGCATCGAGTGTTAACAGCGGCCATCGATTTTCCATAGAGAGCGAAAAAAAAAACGTTTGTGGTCAAGGTGAAGCTGTAATCGACGTGGAAGCTCGTCGACTAGACGTCAATGCCACGAGCCGCTGAGCAGTATTACAGAGGTCCTCTATAACCCTTTCGCTAGGACTAGAGCAAGTCGAGGAACATTGTCTTGCTGCACAAAGTGACCAGGAATATCCCCTTAGTGCTAGTGTTCAGTGGGGCGAATAGTTATGATTAGTTTTGTTTAATATCATACGACAAGCAATAAACGATAGAAATATATAAATATAGCCTTCTTGGATTTTTGTTGAAATATTAGTTAAAATGTAGAAGTTACCTTGAATATATAATTATTCCAAGCATTAGTAAAGTATAATAAAGATAAATAAGTATATTAAGATAATAATGAGATGTAATAATATAATAAATACGATAGAAAACAGAACTATTCAAATACGATGCTTTGTTAGCTTTCTGCTTAGCTATACCGTATATAATATATTGCATTACCTATATAAAATATAATAAACATAAATAAATGCAATAATATAATAATAATAACACAAGAACAAGATATAATAATACAATAAGTATAATAAAAGGTAGAAACATATAAATACGATGCTTTGATAAGTTTTCTCTTAGTTATACAATATATAATATATTATATTAGCTATATAAAATATAATAAATATAAGTAAATACAATAATATAATAATATACACAACAACAAAATAAACTAATACAATATACATATTATTATACTAATAAGATAGAAACATACAAATACAATATTTAGTCAAGTTCTCCTTTAGATATCTGTAATGTAAAAGTTACTCCGATTCCATAATTATTCACCCGGCTGTACATCGACGCTATAATAAAATGTACGGACACGAGTGACATATTCAAACCAATTCGTAGTTTGTTCAGCGCGTGGGAATTTCTTGTCTTCTACGCCGCGGCTTCGTAAAACCGTAACGTCGGTTTTTGAAAGATTCACAGGGCGTTAGTGAAAATAAACAGTAAAAGTAAACGGTGAACGGTTAGGTGGATGGAAGTCGCCGGCACCGACGAGAGAACGGGAACGGTGAATCTCATCTGTAATCGGGCAGGATAGTTGCGGGGACTCCCGGTGCTCTTTTCGCGAGAAAGAATAGGAGCGCGTAACCGAGTTATAATTACTAACTAGCCGGAGGAGGAAGTTCGATAATTGCGAGGCCGAAAGGTGGAAGAGCTGTTTTGAAGAGGTCTATTAGTATCTCCCTAACCAGTTTAGCCTTTTTAGATTCCTGATTGCCGAGGGAAAAGGAGCCCTCGCTGCGCGAAGGAGGAGAGAGCCCGTCTTGAAAATGTACAGGCCGCTGGCGCGAGCCCGCGCGAATAAAAAATTATATAAAAGCCGGCGGAAGTGCGCACGAACAGGAAAAAAGGTGCCCGGAGAAACGAACCAGTGTCTTTCATTTGCCACTCTATCTTTTCCGTCTCTACATTTAATTAACGCTTCTTTGGGGTGACGTGAGCGTTAGGTAACGCGGCTACGAACGAACCAATTGACTTTACTACGGGGAAGAAAACTTTCGTGCGAGCGAGAGCCAGGGCCGTGTTCGAAATTAGGGTTGCAACGCGATTCACGCGAGACAGTATCGATATCTTTATAAAAAATTTAAATGTTTCAATCCGATGCGTTTGAAAATATCCCTCTGCGAAATCCAAAAAATTGCGAGCTTTGAAAATATTCAATGTTTCTTGAAAAGTGGACTTTTTCAAAATTCACTGATTTGCAGGAATAATTTTTCACTGCAATACCATTATATAGTATATGGTATAATATATGTGTATTCTTTTTAAAACCATTTGGGTATTTACAGATAAGTTTTCAATTTTATTTTTGTATTTTAATTATATTAAATTCTTCTAACGCAAATAGAGCTTAATCCTCGATCAGTAGTCAGTGCCCGACAAACACTGAACGTCTTAAAAACGTCCGCTTCACGTCCAATTTACGTCTGAATGTGATTTCTAGAATAAGACGTTTCTAGAACGTTAATAGAACATTCGAGACGTTTTAAAACCGTCCTGATACCATGTGGAGTCAACCGAATCACCAAACCATTTCGATAAAATAGAATTTTTTCAAAATCGAGTAATTCTCCCCCGAATCACCGGTATAGTAGCTTCGAGTACCACCTACCGCCGAGGAAATTGAATTTCGACAACAGCGAGTACAGTTTCGCGATTTTGGAACAGTGGACGATCGAAGAGATCTGGCGGTGGCTCGGGGTCCGCGGGTCTTGATCACGGTGAAATCGGCTCGAAAACTCGCGAGACGTGGAATCGAATGGCCAACGCGGCTCACCCCTGATCGCGGGTCTCTGTCCGGCCCGTTGGACCGTCGGGTCGGGTCGCGTCGCGTCGTCGTAGTCGTAGCGGAGGATCCCGTTCGTTGAGCTTGCCCCTCCGACGGCTCTCCTCTCTCGTCGGTCCCAGTCCAGGGTCTGCGCTGCTCGATCCGCTCTCTCTCCGCGCGGCACTCTCTCCGTCGCGCCGCCCCCGCGCCTCTCGCGGCATCCCGGCTCCACCGCTCCCATCTCGTCGGAGGCTCTCGGCCTCTCGGCTCTCGCAGTCCGCCGGCGACTCTTCAATGAGAACGACGGCTGCGTGGCTGCCGCGGCGTCCTCGCACGGGTGTCACGTTTCCGTCGACGGAAATAAATGCGAGCGAGTGCGTGCACGTCGCGCCCCGGCACCGTCCTACGTTCGACCGTCGCGGTTCCCTCGTCCGCGAGTGAAAATTTTTCGTCGTCTCGTCGAGCCTTGTGCCAGCGGTCGCGTCCCGCGATCCACCGTTTCTGTCTGTCCGCGACGATATATCCTACACGGATCGCCGCCTGGATCTCGGATCGCCGCAGGACAAGCCGCCAGGAGCATCGTCCCGATTGGCGACCGTCCGCAGCACAGCCGGTACGCGATCACCGTTTGACGTGTCCGAGACCGCGTTTGAGGGTCGGACCGTGTTTCGGAGCGGCGATTGATCTGCACAGCCGACTCTCGCAGCCTTTGTGGACCGTACGATTCGCCTCTGGATCAGTGTGCACACGGCCGGGCCGTTAGTGGAGATTAGTGCGGCGAGGACCGCGCGCTCGCTGGGAAAGTTTGCCGAGTGCCTAATCAAGATTTAGGGCTGCGGAAGGAAGTCGAAGTCGTTAGGCGGCCGGGCCGCGGCGGGGATTCGCGACGTCGGACTCGCGGAAAGGAATTAATAAAAGCCCTCCGCTCGAGGGGACGCACGGTCCTAAAGGCATCGTCGTCGTCGCGCGGTCTCGCGGCCCCTGAAATATTCCGCGGCGAGACACGCCGGCCGCGACGCCGGTTCAATCTAAATTTAAAGTGCGCGCCGAGTCGCGTCTCCGAAAACCGTTTGAAGCTGATTTACCTAGCTACCCGGCCTGGACCCGCCGCGGGTTTAATAAAGGGCTCTTCTCGTCGTGGCTGCCGGAGGGCTGCGCGAGTGGTTCGCGAGGAATCTAACTTCCTCGGGACTTTTAATCTCGTGATCCGTCGGTCCGTATCAGTCTCGAGGACGAGAGGGATACGGCAGACGCTCGTGTGTGTTGCCTGTTTTCGCGCAACCCTCCTCGTCCACGGCAACCGGCACAGTCTCCGCCGCCTTTGGCTTCGCCCTCGCCTTCGCCCTCGCCCTCGCCTGCTAAGGGCGCCGTACCCGCGCCTAATTAAATCATTTCCGCCGAGCTTTTATCGCAGACGTCTGCGCCACCCTCGCAGCACGTCGCGCGAAAAAGGCGAACGAGTCTGCGATCTCTCGCGACGCTCGCCAGCAGCCGCTGTCCTCGTCTTCAGATTCGCGCGAACCGCGGGGTCGCCGATGCCGCTATCGCGAAGACGTCGGGCTAATCTTCGTTTCAATCGGTATCATTTCTCCGCGAGCGTTGACTCGGATCTCGCCAAGTGATCGTCGCTGTTGGCTATCTTCCATCGCGATGACAGCGAGCGCGATTATTTCTGAAATATTATACTGTCGTAGAATTGTTTACCAAGTTAATTACTTGACGCATTGGACGGCTGTTAGGTTTCTGGGTTAGGTCCGATCTGCAGGCGCGATCTCCAGGTGTGACTACAAGAAATACTCGATGTACTTTCGTTCGAGTATAGTTCGACTCGTGAATAGTCGACGCTCCGCGGGCGATTCACTTGTATCGCATAGATGACGTCGATATCGCGTCCCCCTTTCAATGCATTGATAGTCCAAGTAGGTCTCGATGCGATCTAAATTACGTCTCGATCCCCGGAATGTCGATTAGCTTTATCTCCGCGCCTCGCACTCTCACAATACGCCGATAATTCCGAGAACGCGTTTCTTACGACCGCACGGAATCTGTTTCAATTCCGTTTTATCTGCCGTCAACCGAGTCTGCTCCGTCTGGGTCAGGAGGGCCTCGAACACGAATCCGAACGCTCCATTCACGAATTACGGCAATCGTGCTTCCCACGCAGCCACGATAAACTCTACTCGGCGGGCCGCGTTCCTTTTTAGAAAAACGGCATTCAACGTCGTTGCATCTCCCGGAACGTTCCTCCGCGGCAAAAAGGCAACGCAACCCGCGGAACTTTCGAAATATTAACTAGCCCCGGTCCTCTCGGGCTTCCGTCGCTCGCGGTGCTTGATATATTCCGCGTCGCTCGTCACCGCAAAGGAGCGCTCCGAAAGTTGATCCCGTGCAACGAGGGACGCCTCCGTTCGACCGGCTCGCGACAGTTCCGCTTTCTCGCGAGCCGCCTTAACGATTCCTTTTCGCGGACAGCCGGCAAAGAAGTATCTCGAACGGGAAATTTCGCGGCGTATTTCGGCGCGTCGGGACTCGATTAAAACGAGCCCCGGTCGCGGAGTTCGCGCAGAGAGAAAGAGAGAGAGAGACGGAGAAACTCCGCGGGTTGCTCTACTGCCGAAAATTTCTCGCTGTTCGGGCGAGAGCTCTCTCTACCGAGTGGAGGGTACACGGTGAACATGCGGTACAGAGGGTGACTCGGTACGCGGTGTTATCGGATTTACCAGGGGAGAGGAAATCCGCGAGATATTCGCCGAGAGAGAAAGAGTGAGAGAGAGAGAGATAGAGAGAGAGAGAGAGAAGGGAGAAGGGTGGGAGTGCGTTCGCGGTGAAGTGACTGAAGGGCGGAGGAGGTTTTTCAAGTTTCTGCTTCAAAGTAAGTGGTTCGCGGCCGGTGCGCCGCTCCGCCGTTTGATAAAGATAGGAGTATCCGAGCATTCGGCAAACAGAAATTCGTGAAAAGAAGCTATTGAGGAGAAAGCGTCCGGTTCGGTTGCGGACGAGAGGAGCGAGCGAGCGAGCGAGCGCGAGCGCGCGCGCGGCTCGTTCCCGTGAATCGAAAGGCTGATTCCGCTCGGTTCAAATGGCAGAGCTCGGTCGTTATATGCGTTCCCTCGCGCGGAAGTGATTGGAGGTGACAAATGAGGCGCCAAACTTCCACGTTCTCGCCGCCCGCTGACGGCTGCTCGCCATGGGAACAAACTCGGCCTGTTTTTCTTCCGAATTTCGACGCGAGACTCGCGCGGGCTGTCGCCGCGAAAGAACAACAGCGCGCGATACCACGCGGATCCTTTTCGAAAACAATAGTTTTCAAACGCGTCCGGCCTGCAGCACCTGTGTCGACCCTTGTTCGCGCGAAGCTACGGAAACGTGGTGTTGCTTCCTCTTCTCGCGTACGGTGAACTATCTTTAACCCCTGGCGCTATAACAACGAGTCAGACTCGTGACACAAATATCATAAAACATCTACTAAATACGAGAATATTATTAGGCTGGTGCATATGAAATGTCGGAATTTTAAGTGTGTATATAACATTGCATATCTTTTTCCGAAAGCTGTTTATTTAACCCTTTGACTACTGTTGGCGCCTATTGGCGTCCGAAATATATTGGCTTCCCGGTACTGTAGGCGCCAATAGGCGTCGAGATCGAATTTCGACCCCGTTTATTATCAAATCTGATTAATTATACATTGTGTAATATTTATGTTATATATTGTAAAACAAGCTTGAAATTATTGTTAACTTCAAGTAATATTGGTTTAATGTAACAGAATTCAATATTTCGAATATTTCAATATACTTCCTCAGAAAAGCATGTCCAACGAAAAACTACGGCCGTGCCGAAGTCTGCCGTGGCCAAAGGGTTAATTAAAATATTCTTCATTTGCTTCGATATACTTTTCCCAATAAGATTTCAATGCGCAGATGGCTATCTTAAAGAAATTCTGATCTTTA
>NC_135777.1:2527089-2531408 GCF_028453695.1 Augochlora pura
TTCTAAAGATTTAACTAACAAGATACCTAACATTCTGTCTAATTGAAAATTATCTATCTACAGCTATTTAAAAAATAACATAACCTAACTCCATCTAAAATTAGATAAAGTAGGTAGCCAGATATTTCGATTTTGCATGGCGCAGCTCTGTGTGGACGGTTTACGATCGAATCGCTGGCGGTCGCCGCGATATTTCGGTCTCTCGCATGGTGTCCCATATTTAGAAAGCCATCTTCGACACAGGGCCGGCCGGTGTGCTCCGCGAACGAAGTAATACTCTTCGCGACGCGACGGGGCGCTTTTTTTTTTTCGTTGGCCCCCCCCCCCCC
The DNA here is from genome assembly GCF_028453695.1 of Augochlora pura. Taxonomy (NCBI): domain Eukaryota; kingdom Metazoa; phylum Arthropoda; class Insecta; order Hymenoptera; family Halictidae; genus Augochlora; species Augochlora pura. Next base: position 2,527,419 of record NC_135777.1, read on the forward strand.
CCCCCCGGCTAATTAATTAGCAGCGCTATAGGGGTTACTTTAGGGTAATTACCCAGCAGGGCGGCGATACGCGAGTTACGCTTGAAACAACATCGGCCATTAATTTCGCGGAACTGTCCCGGGGGAGAGGGGGGAGGGGGGGTCGGCGTACAATGGAAAAACCGACGAGTTCTTTCTTCTCCGGTATCTCTCTGCCGTCTCGGGGCCGCGTTTTGAACGAGCGCGATTTTAAAATTAGGAGCTCCCTAGGAGTTATTATCGCGTCCAACTTCTTTCCTCGAGGATTTACCGGGCTTCGGGGTGGATGCGATTCAAGCACCGGGTTCTTTCACGGTTTTCTACAGAAAAATTTTCGCCCCGCGCTCCGCGTTGTTTTTCGGGGGGTAACTAATTAAAATCAATTTGGCAACAATGGCCGTCCATGGCGATTGTGACGATTATATTTTAATGAAAGCGCGGGGCTCGTTCTATAGGGGAAACGTTCCCTGTGTTTCGTTAATTGTCGCGCTGTTGGACCGCGAACGAGATACGGATTTCCTTATGTAATCGACAGACGGCGGATATTTGTGAGGAATAGAAATTGTTTACGGTAATTGCAGGAAATTCTTTCTCTCTTTTAATCTTTTGCGCTCGAGACTATTTTCATTGTGGAAGGAGAACTTTTGTCACAATGTATAGTAGTTTTTATTCGGTAGGGTAGTTTATGGTGAATGGTAGCTTAAGTACGAGTTTTATATCACTGATGGAGGGAGAAATATTTATTGTTGAAATGGAATAATGAGAGTTGTTGGGGTTGTTATAAAAAGACGTAAGAGATAATGGAAAAATTCAGGATTTGTATAAAGTGGAAAAGGAAATGTGAAAATCGATAATTGTTACTAGATATCTGAAATTACTGTTATTGATCGGATATTGCACAGTGATTGTCACGTGACAGTGATTGACAATTCTATTAGGACAGTTACAATGAACAATCTATAATCTATATTATAGAACAATCTATAATAAATTTTGATATAGTTAATGGTTTATTTATCAATGAAAACGTAAACCTGTAGTGAATACTAATATGTTTTAACATGACAATACTTATAGTTAGCAATAGTATATTTTAAATATAATAATTTGTAATATATAATAGAATGTAATTTAATGGTACAATAATAATAATATACTATATTTCATATTTTATTTACAGAAAAATATACTTACAGAAAACTTTTATTATTTATTAATTAATCGAACATAGACAAGAATTTAATTCCATAAAAATTCTTCCAAAAATCATGTACAAATATTTAGTGTCTCCTCAGAGTCGCCACTCGAATACAATTGTTTAACAATGGCAATAATTAATGCAAAAGTGCTCTCAAACTCTTCCAACGTCTCTCAAAAAATTATTTACTTCTGACATACATTACTGTCGTGAATACAATAAATCTCACAGTCTAATAACAAAACTTGCAAACATGTACAAATACAAATATTTAAAAATCCATTATATCTACCTTCTTTCAGTTTTCTTAAAATTTTGATTATTCTAAGTATAAACAAAATGAGAATCAGTTGACAAACTATTCGCTACAGAATCTCCCAGCAATACCGAAAAAACGAATCAAACGAAACGGATAATAATTTTAATATTATAATATTATAATAATATTTAATTTATCAAATAAAAAAAAGAAAAGATTAAATAGACCGTTCCCTGCTATAAAAAAACAATACGCGAATAGGTTAAGTATCCATTCCAATTAAATGAAGAAACACAGAAAGTGAGTAAAATCGCAATTATAAAATCGTTCAACGAGGTCGTCGCAACACATGACAAAATCGCAATGCTCAATTATTCCATTTCAACCGAGCTTAACTCCGAAAATCCACAGACGCGCTTCCTCGGGCAGAGTTTGAAGCTTAAAAATCAAGAATATAATACGGAGACGGTGCAGAGGCTCCATTGAAGCCGGCGTATTATTTAATTTGGCGTGCTTAGCGACGTCGGAGGTGTGTAAATATTTGCGGTGCATTCGTTCGGCCGTGTTTCCGTCTCCGGTTCTTTCCGAGGCGCAGAAACCTCCATCGGCCGCTCGCAGAAACGCCGTTCTAAGCGGGCTCCCGCATACCGCGTATATACGTGTATACACACTCCTCTCGCTCCCGTTGAATGAATGCTCGGCATTGAACCCGGCATAAGGTCTCCGTTTATCCCCCGGCTCCGGGGCAAAAACTTTCCAGCGCCGACAGAACGTCGCGCGCGTCCGTTAATGACGGGAGAGTTTTCCCCGGAAACCGCGGCCGGGCGATTTTCGTCCGCGATCCGCGCGGCGCCCGCGAAATTCCGGCGTGGAAACCCGGCCGGGCGGGCGGCCCGCGCTTCGCTCTCGATGGTTATCGGTCAAATATCGACGCCCTATCCCCCGATATCCCGCAAAACGATAAACCCCCGGCCCGTCACAAAATCGGCGAGCACATTGTTCCGCAAATTGCCGGACACTCGACGTGAACGCGATTACATAGAAATTGTAATTAATGGTGTAAATTGAGTAATCGCTTGTTTATCGTGTTTATACCGTTTTCGCCCGGGCAACGGCGCGCGCTCGCGCGCTCCTCGCCCCGGTTTATTGCCGCGTCCATTTTTTAACGGCCCTCATGGAAATTCATAAGCGCCGCTCTAATTTAGGAACTTCCATTAACCTGCAATTTTCCGGCTACGGGACCACGTGATCGCGACGGCAGTTTTCCGAGCCGCGCGCCTCTACCCTCGTGTAATTTGTTCGACAACGTTTCGCTACGGAGACATTTGTTAAATCTGCACGTGCCTCGAACGTTTTTTCTGTTCTTTTTTTTTTCACGTAAACACTGGATCGAATTATCCGGTGCGGTGTTTCTACGGTATTAGGTAGGTTGCTGGCAAAAATGCATCGTAGCGTACGCCGGATTAGGCGAAACAGGGAAATGTTGTGACTTTTGGGAAGTTTACCGTGCGACTTTTATTTGCACGTTGTGCTTTTTCATTTTTTGAATTAATAATATTAATATATATACTTATTTTCAAAAGTATTAGGACATTCGAGGGAAATTAAATAAATTTGATTATATAAAGTCGTAATTGTTAGAGTATCTTCTATTTACTTCAAAATTAATTGTATGAAATTCTAGCAAGTATGTTTCTATTTATATAGTTTCTATATTTCTAGTTTGCACTTTAAGACGTCTCAAAGGCGTCCCGAATATCCTACGTACGTCCTGTAAACGTCCTTCGTTAGAAATCAAGACGTCTTCTAGACGTATTTAAGACGTTTTATGGACGTTCTATGGACGTCTAGAAGACATCTGATAGACGTTTTATGGAACTTTTATAGACGTTTTCAAGACGATTTTTAGGAGAAGTTTTTAAGAAATTAACTCTCAATAAATTAACAATATATACAACATATATATAACTCATAAAAACAAACTAAAATTTATTAACAATGTTCGAACCTTGTCGCTCATTTAGTTGACAATTATCATCAAATTGGACTTCCCTTAACCACTTGCACTCTGATTCCTTTCACGCTATATTAATTAGAATTTATTCGTTCTTAATACTTTCTTTAATACAACTAAACAATTCCTATTTCTTATTATTGTCTTTATTTATCTTCGTATCTGTAATGTAAATCATAATAAAAATGGAACCAATCTTACGAAAGAAAATAAAATTTTCTCGATGTATCTACCTTATCTTATAATTAACAATTAAAGCGAAACCAAGAAACTGCTCTTACATCATCGATCGTCAATCACCATCCAAATCATCAAACTCAAATTCCAATGTAATTATTTCATCGTATACAATGCGCAAACTTTCAGCAACGGTGAATCATGCAGGAGAAACCGAAGATCGCCGAAAGTGGTAAAAATAGTAGTGGGATACGTCGTCTAACTAATGGTAGATCCCGCGATCGTTATCACGGTTCCGCGTCTTAGAATCGATGACGGGGATCC
>NC_135777.1:2531508-2579030 GCF_028453695.1 Augochlora pura
CGTGTAATTTGTTCGACAACGTTTCGCTACGGAGACATTTGTTAAATCTGCACGTGCCTCGAACGTTTTTTTTTTCACGTAAACACTGGATCGAATTATCCGGTGCGGTGTTTCTACGGTATTCGGTAGGTTGCTGGCAAAAATGCATCGTAGCGTACGCCGGATTAGGCGAAACAGGGAAATGTCGTGACTTTTGGGAAGTTTACTGTTAAAAGTTTACAACTTTTATTTGCACGTTGTGCGTTTTAATTTTTTGAATTAATAACATTAATATATACACATACCTCTTTTCAAAAGTATTAGGACATTCGAGGGAAATTAAATAAATTTGATTATATAAAGTCGTAATTGTTAGAGTTTCAACTATTTATTTCAAAATTAATTGCACGAAATTTTAGCAAGTATGTTCCTATTTATATAATTTTTATATTTCTAGTTTGCGCTTTCAAGACGTCTCAAAAGCGTCCCGAATATCCTACGTACGTCCTGCAAACGTCCTTCGTTAGAAATCAAGACGTCTTCTAGACGTATTTAAGACGTTTTATGGACGTTCTATGGACGTCTAGAAAACATCTGATAGACGTTTTATGGAACTTTTATGGATGTTTTCAAGACGATTTTTAGGAGAAGTTTTCAGGAAATTAACTCTCAATAAATTAACAATATATACAACATATATATAACTCATAAAAACAAACTAAAATTGATTAACAATGTTCGAACCTTGTCGCTCATTTTAGTTGACAATTATCATGAAATTGGACGTCCCTTAACCACTTGCACTATGATTCCTTTCACGCTATATTAATTAGAATTTATTCGTTCTTAATACTTTCTTTAATACAACTAAACAATTCCTATTTCTTATTATTGTCTTTATTTATCTTCGTATCTGTAATGTAAATCATAATAAAAATGGAACCAATCTTACGAAAGAAAATAAAATTTTCTCGATGTACCTACCTTATCTTATAATTAACAATTAAACCGAAACCAACAAACTACTCTGACATCATCGATCTTCAATCACCATCCAAATCATCAAACTCACGTTTCAATATAATTATTTCATCGCGCACAATGCGCAAACTTTCAACAACGGTGAATCATGCAGGAGAAACCGAAGATCGCCGAAAGTGGTAAAAATAGTAGTGGGATACGTCGTCTAACTAATGGTAGATCCGGCGATCGTTATCACGGTTCCGCGTCTTAGAATCGATGACGGGGATCCATTAGATCGGGGATCGGGCCGAGCCATATTGCGGGCAGCGTCGAGACAGCGGTCGTGGATGGGTTTCTAGGGGTCCATCAATCCGCTTCGCAGTTTGATCGAGTGCCGACGGAAACCTGTCAACGGGGACTAGCATAATATCACGCGTGTGATAATCGAGTCTCGATTTCGGGAGAATGGTGATCGAGGATTACAGATGATCGGCCCTCCGAATTACAGAGAGAGAGCGCTAGAGAGAGAGAGAGGGAGAGAGAGAGCTGGGGCTGTCTCTCCTCCCTTCGTGTTCTGGATGAAGCCGGCTGCCGGTGCAGCGTGGGACGGGGAACGATTTCCATCGTCTGGCTGCGCCTGTGTCTGGCCGCGCACACGTGGCCCCCCCCCTGTCTCTTAACGCTTTGATGGACGGCCTGTTGAAGGAAATACAATGTGCCACGTCTACCGAAATTCCTGTCGATCCCGCCGGACCTGGCGGAGCACACTTTACGGTCCGTCCGTTCGTTGCCCGCGCCGCCATGCGGCCGTGCCGCTGCCCGCGGTTCCGACGCGATTGCTACGAATTAGACGGGCCCTGGTTCTCTACGTCGTCGTGCCCACCCCCCACTCTCCCCCCGTATCACCGTCGGATAATCCGACCAGTCATCGCGGAGGTATTTGATCGCCGGACCGAGCTGATCATGCACGACCTAATTCACTTAACTCTTCGAGCTTCGCGCGGCGAGGGAAATTCGGAATTACTGTCGGCGGTTGCTGTCGGAAAAACGTCATAGGGGTCGTGGAACGCTGGACACCTTCAATTAATTATGAACAATGAGAATAAAAATCGTGATATAACCTTGACATACCTTGAATTAAATATGAACGATGAGAATATTTATATTAGGTCAACTGGAAAATTATGTCCGCTAATGTCATTTTATTTGCGAGGTGAATGATATTTGTAAATCGCCGCCACGCTGGCAACAGGGCATATGTTACTGTTATATTAGATTATTATAATAATAGAATAAATGTTAGGTGCTTACAAAATTTATTGCCATTTTTATTGCAATATATTTGAACAAATTGCATTTGATTAAAATATATCGAATGCGATAGAGTTCTATTGCCATTCAATATGACAAATATTCACTTTCTCGTTTCGATTTAATTAATTAAATTGCTTTCACTATGTACAGATTTTAGTGGCTGATTGTCGGCGCTGAATGTGGTAATTATAATAGAATAGAATACAATAAAATATTATATGATACAATAAGAAGAAGTTACATACCCTTCTGTTAAAACCATAACAGAAATATGCTCAATCTTATATAGCAAATTATACTAAGTACTATACTACAGCTGGTCAAAATAGCAATTTTGGATCTAAGCTGGAAATGGCTTCGAGTGCAAAGGGTTCACCCTCGCCGTAATTATAGTGTAGAAAATGGTACGATGAGACAGTAATAATAATATATTAATAATGTTGTTAATTATAATTTGTAGAATATATATAATACGTATAATATATAATTCAAAAATTCGCGACAATTGTTTTCGTTAACGATACTTCAATGGAATAATATATAATAACATGAATCATATATAATACATAATTTATATAAAATATATAATACACACAATGTACAATTCAATAATACACAACATCCGCAGCGACATTTTATTTCCAACACCGCAGCGCGCGACTCTATTAACACATCGAAACGCGACCAAACAAAATTTCGGCGTCGCAATTAATTTCAAGATAAATCCGGCCGTCTCGTCAAAACGTCGACCGTCCGCGAACGCGTTAAGCTCCTTACCTCTCCGACTAAAATCCAGAGGGGTGAAATTCCGCAGGGTCCTAGGGGGGGGGGTCGCGAGAATCGAGTGACCGCCGGTGCTCGTCGCGCGAAGAGACGACGCAGTCCGGTCGTGATCCGAGGAGTTTGACCAGGGGATAGTCGAACAGCGGGGACGCGTAACGCAAAGTACCCTTCATACGTGCTCCTTTGGAAGCGTCGGCTTTTCAGGCGGCCACCCTCGGCAGCCAGACAGCCTTACCAGCAGGTCGGTTCATATACGCCGCCGCCACCGTCGTTTGATTAACACCGTTGGAGAGTGTGGACGGCGCGGTTTCGGCACGCTGCGCGTGACACTGCGGGCCTACCATCCATTATTCCGTCCCCTCTCTCGCCGTAGAAAGAGGGTGCTCTCCTCCTCTCTCTCTCTCTCTCTCTCTCTATCTCTTTCTCTCTCTCACCCCGTCCCTGCTCGCCGCGAGTCTCTCGCGTTCCTCCCCCGGCTTAAACTGATTTTCACCGGCGCCGCGGCTCTTTCTTCCTTTCAACCTGGCGCAAACCTGCTTGCCACCCTCGTCTTCTTCGTCGTCGTTCTCCCTCCCCCCTCTCTCCCCCTCGACACCACCCCGCGTTCATAATGTCGGTACTAATCGAGACGGGGCTGGAACTCGCCGTTTTAACAGTCAGTTTTCCCGACGCCGCCCCCCCCCCTCCTCTGTTTCATTTGCTAAAACGTCGCGCGATTAACGCGCGCGCGCGCGCCCGCGCCCTTTGTCGGCCCGGCGATCTCACCCCCGGGGGCCACGGAAATTCGATGAGAGCCATAATTGATATTTGAGCAGGTCCGCGAACATCATCCTCATCCCCTCCCCCCTCTCCCCTTCCACGCGAATCGTGGATTTGATCCGTCCCCGGGACCTTGAGCAGCTCCGAGAAATTCCGGGGAGTGTGAAAGCTGAAATCGGGGCTCGGTGTGTGTGTGTAGGGGAGGGGGGAGCGGGGCAGTATTTCTGGAAGGTGACAATAAATAAGAAGAAGAAGAAAAAATAATTTCACAGTACAATGAGCTGACCGTCGCTATCATTATCACAATGTTTTCGGAATACATGATCGTCCATCTCAGTTGTCGTAATGATCATTTGACAGATATCGTCTTTAATACGTTATTAACGTAGCTGATAATCGACAATTAAAGTCAAAAAGAAAACAATAATTTTCCAAATAATTTACTTCTAATTTAAAAAAAAAGCTTCCTATAAAATATTATATAACTTCTATATAACTCTGTACAAAGCGAAATGGGGAAATCAGACCCTCAAGAACAACGTCTCTACAATTTCTGTACTCTCACGACATACTCTCCTATCTCGAAATAATTTTCACAATCACAGATTCCTATTTTACAAACTGCACAAAGAACCTCTAAATATTTCCCAGTGCACGCAAAATAAACAGTCGAGAGAGAAAGATATAATTTCGCAGCACAACGAGCCGCGCGGCCGTGTTGCTATCGTTGTCCCGCGCGGTAAGCAACCGGGGTGCGCGCCGTTGATGCGTTAAAAATTGTTAGGAAGAGAGTGACAAATGGGAGCGTAGAGAAATAACAAAAAGAAGCGTGGGGGAGCGAGCGACGGTAAAAGTGATATGAAAGAAAACGAAAATAAACGAGATGGGAAAAATAAAATGAATCGACGACGAATAGCGGACTCGGGCGAGGTGGGGAGAGAGAGATAAATAGATAGATAGATAGAAAGAAGAAAAAAAAGAGAGAGAGAGAGAGAGAAGAAGATAGATAGATAGAGAGAGAGATATGGAGAGAGAGAGAGAGCGAAAGAAAGAGAGAGACAGAGAGAAAGAGAAAGAGAGAGAGATGGAGAGACAGAGAGAAAGAGAGAGGGAGAGAGAGGATAGAGCTTCGGTCGGAAATATGTGGTGCATTGTTCTAATGAATTGGAGGTGCTTGCGGAAGTTCGCGCGAGCGAATAGAGGCGAATGACCGGATCTCCCTCCACCGGTTTCAACGTGGTAGCGTAATAACGAACCACTATCGCCCCGAGGTCCTTGACGGTTGTTTGACGGATCGCTGGCTCACGCCGGCAAAAGAAATTAACCGAGGCAACGATGTTATCGTGAATCCGGTCGTTGGCTCCTCCCGAGAGAGCGAGCGAGCGAGCGAGAGAGAGAGAGGGAGAGAGAGAGCCGGTCGGGAGCTGAACGGACCTCTGTGCGTGAGATTTTAATTAAAATCGAAATAACGAGGCTAATAAGCCGCGAGGAAATCACCGCGACTTTTCATCCCCTCGCGAGACGCGACGGCCATTTGCCTTCGGTAAGCCGCGCGCGAGCCTCGCGTTGTCCCTTCGTCTTCTTTCGCCGTTAATGGCGATCGGCTAATAAAGAGAATTATTTAACGGCGCGGCGACGACGTTCTCTTTCCATTGTTTTTCCACCCTTTTGGCAAACGGTGTGTCCGCGCGGCTCGCCGCACCGCGGGATTAGCGGCGGGACGCGCCGCCCGGCTCGTCGCAATTAAGGATTCGAACGTTTCTCCGGTTTTGTTCCGTCCCCCCACCCTCGTTCCCCCTTGTTTTCGCTGGCCGCCGACGCGACGCTTTATTACGTTAAGACGTTATATCGCTCGAAAGTAATTTATGCCGGGCGAAGTTTCCCCCGGCCGCGGCCGCAAAGCGGTCGTTAATCTCCTCTCGAGCGGCGTTACAGGTACCTTAGCCCGGCGCCTTTGAAGACAACGCGGATCACTGCGCTTCCACTTTGCCGCGATTAGTCCCGACGTTTGTTCAACGGGCGCAATAAAACAACGGATTTCGCCGACTCGCGAGCTAATCCGTTTCTCTTAATAATTTATCGCCACTTTGCCGTCGTCGTCGCGCCTTTCATGCATTGTTAACGACAGGGTCGCCGAGACGAGTTTCTTTCAACGCCGGGAAATCTCGCTCTCTCGTTTCGCGGTGGAGGGACGACGAGCGCGGTTGTTAAATAAAAATGCAATCGGGGCGAACTGCGGCTTCGCAGTCGCCGCTAATTGAATTGGAAATAATTAGTATTTTTTATTATTGACGTCGGTAATGTCGCTTGTACGGGCTCTTTGAGTTGCGACTTTTCCTACTCACACTGTGCATGGTACACATGTAATATCGCCTGCTGTTATTAATATTTATATTTGCGCAATTGTTGTATTAGCAACCGGTAAAGTTTTGTCGAAACTCGCGTGAGACGCAATTAAATTTCGTATTAAAAGTTAACCCTTTAGACTCCTGTCTCCTCTTAGGGGACGTCGTGATTCTAGTATATCACTGGACACTTAAGTTTATTAGCTAGAATAAAACATTGATTTATTATAGAACAAAGTTTCTATGAAGAAGACAAATCAGAATATGGTACAATTACTGAGATATATAATTACATATGTAAGATACATTATGATTACTTGAGAATTGATTTTCGAGAACAGAGAATACGTCCGTGAATATATTCGATGAACAATGGATTGAGCAATATATAAACTATTCGCAATGTGGAAGAAATAAAACAAGACTGTATTGTTTTTTCTAACAGAAGGATACAAGATGGAAAACGTCTTCAAAATTGAGGATACTGCACAAAATTATGAGAAACAAAATGATTGCAAATACTCCTCGATGTCTAAAAATTCGTATAAATCAAATATTATTTTATTTTGTTCCATTGTATGCTATAAATATAATATAAATGCTCATAAGTGCTGATAGGTAACATCCATGATAGCATCAGCATCCACCATTCTTAGGACACCCGAAATACGTATCGAATATATTATAATATTAGATAAAAATGGGACGCCAATATTGTTAAAATTTGAATACAAATAATAATAATTCTAAGAACGCCCTACGTACACTCCCAAAGAAAAAGCACACGCGTGCTTATCGGTACGAAATCAGCCCTTCGACGACCAAAAGATGAACAAATATTCTGACAATCGTAGAAAGCGGGGCATAGCTGCGGCTCGTCGCAATTCCGGCGACGGCAACAATCGGGCGAGCGGAAAAGCGCGCGGCGGACGTCGGAAATATTAGAGAAATCTCGGCCGGCGGTGTGTGTGCTCCTCTGCCATTACGTCGCCGATAAAAGGTCTGAATTCCCGGCTTCGGATACCCAGAACGGCGCAATCATCCGCCGCATTGTGTGTTATTTCATAGAGGCTCGTGCACGGTACACGGCCCCGGCCGGGAATCGGAATCGCATCGTTCTCGGCGGCGCGGTTAAAGTCGGAATCGCGTCGCGATCGGCGTTGTTAATCGCGCGAAACGATCGCCAGATCGGATCTCGCCGGGGCTCTCCATCCCAGCTTTCGACGGTCGAATGCCGCGCGGCGCGCCCGGCCAAAACACTTTCCCGTATTCGGCGCGCGTCGATGCTCGCAAAACTCTCTCGCGACTCGTCGCCGATAAATTGCCCGCGTTATTTGATCCAATTTAACCGAAACGAATTCGGGGGCGTCACATTACGCCGGATATTATCCGGTGTCCGTTTACGCGTGCCTTGGCCTCGGCATTAATTAAATCAACGATCGCGCGCGCTCGCTCGCGGCAATGACAATCAACTCTGATTTTCGATTCGCTGGCCACGGAGACGCGGAGGACCGAGACCTTTGTCGCGATTTTGATCATTCTTAATTCAGGCATTGTTGTCGACGCTCCTCTTCCGTCGATTTTGAACACTTAATATTTTATTTTTAACTTTTGTGGTAGGGTTAATTAACCCTTTGCACTCGAAGCTATATTAAGTGCAAGTCTAAAATAATTTTTCTAGCTTCTAGTATTTACATTTTATATAGCAAAGTTCATTCTATGCATATGAAATTGAGTCTCGTGACTCGTATAACAGTTATACTTTTGTCAATTTTTTATATCTAAACTTTGGCAATATCTGTACAAATAATTTTGGAACGTGTTGCAACAATCTTAACAGCGCCGTAGTGTCGTTACTGAAATTGTTCTATCACGTCCCAAGTTAATTTCTATAGCAACTAATTTTAAATTTAAAAACTGTTACATAGTGAAACTGCTGATATGACTCAGAAGAATCAATATTGTATGCATAAAAGTTCACTTTGTTTTATAGAATGGAAATACTATGAATTCGGAGAATTATTCCGGATTTACAGTTAAAATGGGTTTCGAGTGCAAAGGGCTAAATGGGCAAGGTTTTATTAACTCCGGGAATGACAGAGCTGATTTAATATGATTTGTTATTTAATGTAGTGGTTATGAATATTTAATTGAGTGCGAAATGTATTTCCGAAATTAATTTCATTCCTGTATTAACATTTATGATTTATGCATTGATACAGATAGAATAATATATAGGATAATATATTATATAAAATAATATAAGAATAATATAATACATAGAACAATATAAGAGGGCATAGCTAGCCCGAGGTAACACGAATTGAAAAATATATAGAATAATATAAGAACAATATAGGGATGAATTTCATTATACTACAGACTTGGCAACTATAAAGAAACAAATCGCAATTTTTTACATTAAAACTCCATCTTTTAATACATACTTGCATATCTTCTATACACACTTATATTCAAGAGAAAAGACAGAGAAAAAGAGAGAGTTTGAATATAAAAAAGTTGCTACTTGTTTCCTGCAAAGAAAAGCAAAATCAGTTGTAAAACTATTCTCTCCTAATTCCTCGACAATACCAAAAAGATCCCCGTCGAATGAATAAAAAATAAAAGTAGATTCGAATAAAAGTAGAATGAATAAAAAATAGAAAAATAAAAAAAATAGAATCTCTCCTGTCAGAAAATTCATCCTTGAATCAGTTAACCCATTCGCCCGCTTTCTTTACTGTTTTTCTTTACTTTCATTATTGTTCTTCGGAACAAGACCTCTGCGGTATTACCTCTTCGCGCAAGAAAGAAGCGTGTCGATACTATCGATAGCTCCCTAAATACCTGCAACAGATTCCTCGAAACCAAAGAGCGCGTGCATCGACGCGGATAAATAAGGACGCGAATAAATTTCGGATTCTATCTGCGAGATTGCAGGCGGACGCTCGCGCGCGCGCGCGCGCGGACCCTCTTGAAAATCCGCGAGGAAGCGGGCTTAACGATTTCGCGTCCGTCATTGTCGTCGAAGACATTTGCTACGCGCCACGGTGCTGGTGCTGGCGAGGGGGAGGAAGGGAGGAAAGAAGAGGGAAAGAAGGGAAGGAGGAGAAATAAGGAAGGAAAGAGACAAGGAGGGAAAGAAGGAAAGAAAGAACCAAGGAAGGAAGGAAGAGGACAGAAGGCGAGAAAGAGCCAAGGAAGGAAGGAAGGAAAAGGACAGAACGAGCCAAGGAAGGAAGGAAGAGGACAGAAGGAAAAAAAGAGCCAAGGAAGGGCGGATTTAAGGAAGGAAAGAAAGAAAGAAAGAAAGAGCTAAGGAAGGAAGAGCCAAGGAAGAAACGAAGGACGGAAGAAGAGAAAGTAGGAAAGAAAGAGACAAGAAAGGAAAGAAGGAAAGGAAGAAATAGACAAGGAAGGAAGGAAGGGAAGAATGAAGAAAAGAAAATGCCAAGGAAGGAAGGAAGGGATAAAGAAAGGAAGGAAAGAAGCGAGCAGGGGAGGGCGAGCAGTTGAGAGATCGTCGCAAGTAGAGTGTGATCCATCAAAATCAAAAAAGCGCCGCGACCGCCGAGACGAGTTTACTCTCTCCGCCTCTCTGGCGTATCACTCGCCAGGTACTTGGTTATTTTCCGAGATCAACCCCCGGCCAAGCTGGCCCGCCTCTCTCTCGGTGTCCGAGGACGAGCTTGCTTCATTAGCCCCGCTACGTACGAACTGTCCAAGGACCGGCCGCCGGATGAACAAACGGTGGCGCAGACAGGCGTAATGAAAAACCGGGAGATGTGTTTGTGGTCGCGATCGCCGCGATACTTTCGTTGCATTCTGTTTGCACAGTTGCGGTCTCCTTCCTCGGTCGCCGGCAAATAAAGGGAGCGAATTGCCGAGCTGTGCAACCAGCTCGAGGAATTACAGCTGTCGCGCTGCCCGAGACTCGGACCTATGGAAGAGAGAGACCGGCTATTATTGAAGGCGATTATGCGAATCGGAGATTACGTCCGGCGTGTTGCTCGTGCGTTAGGTGATTCATGTTAATGTTCGAACATTTTTTTTAAGTGCAATACGGTTTTTTTAGAAACGGGATGAGTGGTTCGAGAATGGATTTTTTAGTCGATGGAGGAAATTAATGTAGTGTGTAGTGTATGCACTGTGTACTAGACTATGGTTAAGTTGCTTTGTTTTAATTTTAGTAGTGTACTGTGTTAGAGAATGACAGCGAAGGTGGGGGTAAATGTAGCAGACAAAGTAGATTAGTGATTTGTTAGTATACTACAATAGAACGGTATCATAACTACTTTGCTATAATTTTGCTGATACGCTATAGTGGACATTATCCACTATAATAATTTTATTTATAATTTTACTAGTATAGCATACTAGATATTCAGTCATTAGCTAGCATAATAAAATAGAGACTTTGACACTGTCTAGTACAATATAATAGAGACATCGTCATTGTTTAGTATAGTAGACTAGACTAAAATTTAGTATATATTAAACATTTAGTTACTGACTAGTACAATATACAGTACTAGACAATGACTAAACTACTTTGTTACAATTTTACTAACATACTATACTATAAAATGACAAAGTAGTGAAAGTAATAGACAAAGTAGTTTAGTCATTGTCTAGTACAATATACGACGAGACTATAATTTTACTAATACACTAGACAGTGACAAATTAGTCAAAGTAGCAAACAAAGTAGTTTATTCAGCATCTAGTATAGTATACTAGATATTTAGTCATTGCCTAGTACAGTATATTAAACAATGACTAAACTACTTTGTTACAATTTTACTAATATATTACAGTAAAAAATGACAAAGTAGTAAAAGTACTAGACAAAGTACTTTAGCCATCGTCTATTACAACATACTAAATATTTAGTCACTAGTCTAGCACACTATACTGTACATCCACAAAAATTGAACTTACACCATTGTCATAATCAGTCGCTCCACAATTTCTTCCATTCATCAATTTCAAATTTAACAAATACATTTTAACACCGTTTAAAACATTATTTACAAACTAATTACAAATAAACAGTCTAACCTAATTTTTTCTAAAAAAGATGATGTACTTCCAAAATGAATATCGACGGTCGATCCAAAATCGGCCAAAAGAAGATCGAGGTCACGATCGAGGGCACGCAGTGCGGCCAACGACGCCTTTCGGGGGGTTAATTAGGCCGCGTCACCGGTGACGCACGCGTATGCCAATGCCCGCGATTTTCGCTCGGTCGACGGGGGGCCGTCTCCGGAGGCCGGGAACAAGCGAACCAATTTTTGCGGGAGATTTACGGGCCGCGAGGAGATCCACCTCTCCAGAGAAATTCCCATCTCCGTTAGCGGCGCCCGCGAGCCTCGGAGATAGATTCTGCCTGGGAATAAGAGGTTGTCCTCTCGAAAAAGAGCCCCGCGCTACGTTTACAACCGGGACGAAAGAAACATTCGTTTCGCGAGAGCGGAGCGAAGGAAACGCAGCGGCGACGGACTAGCGTATGTTGAATCACGCAGTCGTCGCATCTCGTTTGTTTTTTCTTCGGCGTGGAGGGCGGGGGTGAGAGAGAAAGAGAAAAAGAAAGAAAGAAAGAGAGAGAAGGGGTGGCTATTGTTCGAGGAAAGCGGTGTTCACGGGACGCCGAGGATCGAGGATCTATTTCCAGAGCCGGCCTCTGTGATAGCCGGCAGTAAAGGTCGAATAGGATCGAGCACATCCAGAGCTCCGCGCGCGATTTCTTCGGGCGGGCGGAAAAAAGGGATCGGAACCGGGTCAAGACAGCTATTTCTTCGAGCTCGTTCCTTGACTGGGGGGCCGCGCCACTAAAAAGCGAGCGAACAAGTTTCCCACGGTTCGCTTCTTCCTCTGCCCTGCTGAAAAATTCAGAGCAGATTAAAGGGCCCGACAGTTCGCCGCGATCGTTTCTAATCCGCGCCCTGGGAAATCGATCCCCCGCCGGCTACCAAAATGCGAAACCCTTTCTTTGTTTTATTTCACTCCGTTCGTCGCATTTCTGGATGGTTCGCCCTGTTAATCGGATTCTCAGAATTAAGATTCCCCGGCAGTTTTGCCCGTGCACTCTCCCGCGTCCTCGTTCGGGCTTTCTCATTCGTCCCGGTGCCAACGTGACGGAGCAGTCGCAATGAAACGATCGCCTTTCTTCCGTGGAACAGGATCCGCGCGAATCTACGACGCCCGTGGAATGATATCGCATCGGAGGGTCTATTATTAACCCCTTGTCGGACTGTGACGAGTCTGACACCCGGATAGGGGTCTCGAGGTAGAACTTGGATAGGCGCGAATGTTATTTCGCTCTTTTAAGTCGAAATAATATATTGTATAATATATTATTTTTTTATATTATATATTATAATATATTATTGTCTATAATATTTTTCGCAACGTTTAACCCTTTTAGTACCGAAGAAAGATATATCGTTGATGGTTACTCTTGAACAAATATTGTTTTCTTACTGTTTTCAGTAAATAACGATTTCATTTCTTAATTCTTCTTCCTTTTTGAATATCATAAATTTCTTATATTCTAAAAATCCATATTATAAATAATACTACAAATTAAATTTGTACCCCAAGAAAGAACAATGGCAAGTATTGAAAAAAAAGCATGCACCGACTGCAAGGATTAGAAAAGACCACTCAAGGAACAGCGATTAAACGTAACAATTAATTGTGAACAAAAGTGATAACAATGCAGCCATACAAAACCCTTTCGAACTCGGAATACGCGAGTGCTTCCGGGTGGCTTTCTTCGCGATGAATCCGCGACGGCGTGTTTCCCGCGTCCCTGTGTACAGAGAGCATCCCGAGGAATGATTCTCGCCAAGCGCAGGGAGTGGAAGTAGAAACGATATAAAACGGTGCCGAATGATTCCATTCGAGCATGTTAAAATAATTTGCCGGGCCGCGTCGTGCACCCTCGGGTCCATAAAATCGTTCCCGGTGCAACGACGGACGATAATTTATATCCGGAGATAGAGGGAGAACGACGGAATAAATTCACGCGCGCGCGCGCGCGGCAGTCGTCGACTCCGATCGACTCCCTTCGGTCCTTCCATATTCGCGTTCGAGGATCTCTGCAATCCGGTGGCCGACCTCGGAGAGGGTCATCTCTTTCCATTATTTCATTAAAACCACCATTATTTCATTGCAAGGGGGCTCGCTTTCGACCGCCGTGCCGCGACGATGTCCTCCGTTCTATGGCATCGCGCGCGCGTCACCGATGGGATAAAGCGACGTCGATATTAATAATAACGTTTAATAATCGTTCATTGATAATGCGCTGCTGGAGGCTGATAATAATAAACTCGAGCGGATCCAGAATTATTTATATTTAACGGCGAAATTGCCAGCCAATCGAAATATCTGGTTTCACGATTTTTTCTTTCACAATTCTCGTTATTGTAAAAATGTTTTTCCTCGAAATTTTTGATAAACTCGTTCATTGCGTATTGAATAAACGTCGAATAAATTCGATCTTGATGCTGTTACAAAGTAATGTGTATTGGTCGTGCTAAGGCTCGGTAGTTTTAGTATTATACATATATATGTATTGTGTTATTATCAATATATTATTATTCATATTAATGTTAATATAATATAGTTTTAATGTTAATGAGAAATGGTAATTTTCCTGGTCGCTGGTAATTCTCTCGAAATGTCGGAGAATTAATAATAAAAAAAAACGAAACGTAACACTTAAAACTTGAAATCTGATATTTAACAAGTTACATTAATCCTCGCAAAGTGACGCGATCACCTTAAACTATACCCATACCGTACTGTACCAACTCCCTCGCGGTCGGAGCTGTTTCAATTCGAAATGTCAACTCTACTTCACGCAATTTATAACAATGCACGCGTATGATGCTATAACAATCATTTCGAAAAGTATTATACCAATTTCCAGCGCGTTAATAATTTAAACGTTGCGTTCAAATATCGGCGACGAGAGAATAGAACTTTAATTCCGGTTGAAATTTCCAATAATTGCCGAAAATTATTATTACCGGAAAATTCGACGAACGCGTGAGAGAAAAAGAGAGAGAGAGAGAGAGAGAGAGAAGTACAGAGAGACGTAAAAATATACTGACACCGAAAACCTAATAAAATCGATGCGTGCGCCGAGATTGCGCAGTGCCTCGCGCACCGAAAATTTATGGTGACATATCGCGAGTATATTGCGGCCGATGTATTCTTATACGTTCGATTATGGCACGGGCGTATCGACCGTCGAGGACTATAACGAGCCGCGTCGAGCCGGTCGGTTATTATCATATAAATAACACACCGTAATGTTTCTCTTTTGCTTCTTTCGCGCCCCTTTCTCGCGAAGTTATGCGAACTCGTTCGCCCGTAGGCGCGCGGACCGCCGCGTCCGTCTCGACGAATGAGAACTTTTCCACGTGCTCGTTTGCATGGAAAATCGTGGAAAATCGTGGTTAATCGTTCCGTAATAACGCGTCGTATTATATCGAGGGGGGAGGTGGCGGTGTCTCGGCGAGCGTCGCGCGACGATGTCGCGAACGGCGATACATCACGCGAGATCGTTTATCAAATTCAGTTTTTCCGCGGCCAGGACAATGCCGCATCTTAACGGCTCCTTGACCAATACTTTCGCCGTGATTAATGTCTCCGGGGATATTATTCCTCGGCCACCATCGTTGCCATTCGTCGCCGGCAAAAATCAGGCTACCCCTGCGCTCCGACGAAGCGGACTGCAGTTATGCAGTTAGCTGAAAGTAAATAAGTAACAATTTTTCTTAATGATACAATGTATGGACTTCCGCGTTATTGATTTGCTTGAGTAATTAATAATACGATTGAGATTGATATATTTAAAGCGAAACACAACAATTAATTCTTGACACCGACGTATGAAAAACTGTATATTTTATCTGTATATGCCGACACTGTTATAAAATACTGTGACGATAAAAATTGCACTATGAATTGCCGTATAATAAATACAAATTTTCTGTCTAACACAGGAATTAATTATTTACTAAATATGCAGATTATACGCATCTTCCAAATTAAAGTTGAATTTTACGATTAATATTCAATATCAATATTTAATATTTACTATCAATATTTAATATTTGATATCAATATTTAATACCAATATTTAAACATTGAAATAGGGGTTACCATAAAATAAACATAAATATCATCTGTAACACAGGAATTTATTAACTACTAAATATGCACATATTATTCGCAACTCCGAAACCAAAATTAAATTCTACCATTAATGTTCAATATCAATATCTAATATTTAACATCAATGTTTAAAAATTTAGATCATGATCCACTAAATAAGTTATTCGATAACTTACTTAGTGGATTATTTATTTAGCTATTTTGATCTCGTGTAAAAGCTAAAATTATTTGGAAAAATCTAAACATATTAGCACGCGACCGAAAGTTACACAAAGTCGCACAGAGACTTAATAAATCAAAAACAACAATTCTACGCTGTTTTAATATTCCCACTGTTTCGCATTACCGTCCAGCCAGTCTCGACAGTAATGTGGAATATCCGTAGTCTAATTATTACCGACCCCGTTTTTGCGAGCGACTTTAGGTTGCTCGCGCAGCAACTACGTTTGTGTAAGGTATGTACGAACGAGGGGAGGAGATTGTGGGATTAGTTGCACTGTTTAGCATAGTGACTAAGGAGCTTGCCTGCGGCTTGGGACGACCCCGACGTTCGAGTCCCGCGAGGATTCAAAAATATTTTCGAGCTTCCTCCGCGGCTAAGCGGCGAGTGAATATTCAAACTTTAGTTAAAGTAAGACCGGGAACAACGGCAAAATAATCTCCTTCGCGTCGCGTTGGGTAGTTCGAGCTGCAAGGATAAAAAATACCCGGAAGAGAAACAAAAACGTCCGAGTGAAAGAGAAGAGAACAATAGAGTCAGGCGAAGAAGAAGGATAAAAAATACCCAAAAGAGAAACAAATAGTCACGCGAGGACGAAATAAAAAATACCTAAAAGAGAAATAAAATCGATAAAAAGTACACAAGAGATAAACAAAAACGTTGGAGTAAATGGAAAAGAAAAGAGCAAAAGAATCGGACGAAGAGGAAGGATAAAAAATACACAAAAGAGTCAGACGAAGAAGAAGAATAAAAAATACCCAAAAGAGAAATAAAATCGATAAAAAGTACACAAGAGATAAACAAAAACGTTGGAGTAAATGGAAAAGAAAAGAGCAAAAGAATCGGACGAAGAGGAAGGATAGAAAATACACAATAGAGTCAATAATAATCTCCTTCTCGTCGCGTTGGGAAATTCGAGCTGGGAAGGATAAAAAATACCCGGAAGAGAAACAAAAACGTCCGAGTGAAAGAGAAGAGAACAACAGAGTCTGGCGAAGGCGAAATAAAAAAGTACCCGAAAGAGAAACAAAAACGTCCGAGTAAAGAGAAAAGCAGAAACAAAAAAAGTCGGACGAAGAAGAAGGTTGAAAAAAAAGTACCGAAAAAAGACGTAAAACGTCCGAGTAAAGAGAAGAGAAAAGAACAAAAAAATCGGGTGAAGAAGAGGGATAAAAGATACCTGAAAGTGCAATAGAAACGTCCGAGTAAAGAGAGAAGAAAAGAGCAAAAGAGTCGGGCAAAGAAGGAAACTGTTCAACGAAAAAGACGAAGAAAGAATGAGAAATGAATATGATTGAGGAAAAAGATCGTCAAAGGATAGAACGAAAACATTGAATAATAAAAAAAAGCGAGCATGCAAAAGGTGGAGCGTGGCAATCGAAATGCCGGATGAAAAGCAGAAAATGCCCAAAAGTAATTCGATTCAGAAAATAGAAATATTGAGCCGGAAAGAGGGAAGGGGACGGGAGGGCAGCGCGGCGATGGCGCTGGTGGCGTACTGAATGAAAATCGTTTGAAGAGGGCCGGGGCCGGGCGCGGAAAGTATTCAAATAAAATACAGAAGTGGTGGATTAAAAGGACGGCAGAGGTATTCAAATGAAACCTTGAATTGCATCCGCGTGCAAACATATATATCAAAGGCAATCGGGCGGAAACAGCGCAAAACACGCGGTCCGACAGAGGCTCAAAGGGGCGTAGGAAAAAATCCTTCGGTAAGCAGACGGGGGAAATGGAAATGACAACGGCGGGGCGCGAGCGCGCGCGTGGGGGGAGGAGGAGGAGGAGGAAGCGGGGCGCTCGTTGCCGGGGTGTTGAAACGTATCGGGGCATTTATCAATTAAATTCGTTGGAGGTTGGGCGCGGCGTTGGGAAGTTGTCTCATCAATTGGTGATCGCCGCGCATGCCGCGCGATGGCAAAAAGCGTCGAAGAGAGGTGATCGAGCCGGCTCGTTAGAAAAACCTTCACGGGGCGGCACATTGGGTACGGGAAGAGGGAGGCGGAGGAATAGAGGAAGCTCTCGGCGAGCATTAAAGTTTTTTGTATCGATGGAGATTGGCGGCGGCGGCGGCGGCGCGGACCTCGAATGCAAGCGCAAACAGCCGTCTCTTTTTCTAGCAGCGGCGGTTGCGGGGCGGAGGTGTGGCAGAGACGCTCGCCGTCGGGGTTTCCTCGTCGAACGCCGCGCCGACTCCGGCCCACGTGCAACGATACATCATTAATAGACCGATATCTGATGATAACCGGGGACCTCCCCCGTTAATTACACTCGTCGCCAGCCTACCATGGAAATCGGAGTATAATCGACATCAGGAATAATTAGCTTCTCTTGATGAGCCGATCAACGGTCCGCTGGCCAGTCGCCTGTTCATTGTGCGCTCCGCAGATATAATTGCATGATGCGTCGTCACTTCTTCGGCCGAAATGATTGCTATCGGTTCCACGAACCGCCGGCCGTTCCTCGCGTCAATTTATTCCTCCCTTCTGAACCGGCGCACTGTTCTCCCGTTCGTAAATTCTCGTATCTGCGCATATTTTTAGCCTCGGCCGTTGGATACTTTCATTCGTTTTATACGGGAAAATATAAATCAAAAAGAAGGAATGCATTTCTTTTTGTTCGAGAACTCGCCGTTGTCCGGAAAATCGACTTTCGATGTTCACATGTGAGCTTTTTTGCGGGTTTCGCGTGATTTTAAGTAACAGAGGAATTTTATAGAGAAAAATTTTAATTGTGGTTTGGGAGGCTGCAGTTTTTATTGTGTAAAAGATAATTTATATCGTTTAGTCTAGTTTTGAATATGTTATTTTGTTTTGAAATGGTTTTAGATTAGTTTAGATGGATGGGTATGTGTAGATGGATTTATATAATAGTATGTCTAATATATTTAATGTATATCTAGTAATAGATTTAATATATCTAATATATATCAAATAATATATCTAATATATATTAGAAAATATATTTAATATGTGGCTAACAATATATCTAATATATATCTAATAATATATCTAATATACCTAATACTATATCTAACATAAATAGTATAATGTCACATCACAAAACAATATACAGTGTCACCTCACTTCTATCTATATTCCAAGCAATTTAAGTTATCACAAAATAAGACTAACACATTACCCTCCGTATTTAATATATTTACACGAACATAAACATCATTTCATTTATAACAAAACCGATTAATAAAGTAACATAAATATTAAATAAAAATAAAAAAAATATACTTCGCAAATTACACTAAGACCAAGAAAATAATTCTACACATAATTAAAATCATCGCGTTCAAGAATTGCACTAAAACATACTTAAAATGATCTCATTCGAGTGACTTTTGGGACACCCTATAAACAGTATAATGAACCGAAAGACAGTTCTTGACGTCTCTGATGCATCAAAGTCCTACAATGGCACATGAAAAGAACGACGTCACTGTATTGTATTACACATCAAAGGGTTGAAGTGAAGTTAAATTAATGAAACCAGAGAAAAAGACTTTCGGTTGTATCCAGCAATTATCGTTTCTATAGCAGATTATATGCTTCTTGCGCGCACCACGTTCTCCTGTAAAAATGCTACGAGCACCGTTCCCATGCGAGAAAGAAGCTATTTGCAGAAGCCTAAAAAAAGGAAGAGCTACCATGCTAAAAGATCCTAATGAACGCACGGAACCAATGTCGCTAAGTGTAGCAAGAGAAATTCCACTGAGTCGTATAATCCTTTGGCAGACGGGAATCAAAAAACGACGACGACGATCGCGTCTTTGATCCGGCACCGATAATTGTCACGCACGCCATGCCGTCGTTCCTCTTGCACACCCTAGTTAATCCGTGGGCATCGAAGTTGTTCCTCGAATAAGTGCGCCGACTTCGGCCGCGGCCGGCAAATTCCGTCATTCGATTACACGGTCGCGTAAACGCAGAGCGAAGACGTTCGACATTCCTAACGATCTAGCGATCTGGATCGTCGCGTGATCACAGTTTACTCCACTTTACGAGTGCTTCGATCGAGTCATTGATCAAGAGGAAAAGGGAGAGGGAATTAGAGATACAGACAGAGAAAGAGAGAGAGAGAGAGAGAGAGAGAGAGAGAGAGAGAAAGGTAGAGAAAAAAAGAGAAACAGGTGTCAAGAGAGATCTAGAGAAAGAGAAATCAAAGAATAGACACAGATATAAGAGAGTGAAATTGTACATTTATATATAAAAAGAGAAAGACACAGAGTGAGAGAGAGAGAGAGAGAGAGAGCCGACAGAAAGAGAGTTATAGACAGAAAAAAGGAGTGAGAAAAAAGACAGATAAGGGATGGAAAAGACAGAAAAAGAGAGAAAGAGAAAAATACCGAAAGAGATAGAGATAGAAAAAGAGAGAGAGAGAGAGAGAGAGATACATAGCGAGAACGCGAGGAAGACAGAGAGATGGGCACGGAGAGATACGTAGAGGGAAACTCAGCATCGCGTCGCATCAGAACGTGTATCGGCCACTTTGATTCTCGAGGCGGCTTTCGGTGTTTGCTGTCGCCACTTCATTACGACATTTGATCATGCAAAGGCGACGTATCGGTGAGTCGGCAAACATCGGCTCGAGATGATTCCGGCAGACTTTCCGCGATTGCGATTGCGATTGCGACTGCGACGCGTTCTGCTAACAATGTGCCACGGCGGCTTGCTAATTAATCGGCTCTTGGACGCCCGGGTCCGTTTTCATCCGACTCTAACGACGATCACGTTATTATAGCAATTTCTCGGCTTGTCTGACTTCCCTCGAATTTAGGTATTGCAATTTAATCCTTTGACAGCGGCATAGTATCGATACGAACCGAGCGATACGGAGAATGCGATTTCTGTGGCCGATCCTCACGCATCGTTACGGAGCACAGTGGTCCGGATTGACGCAAGGTGTGCCATTGCGCCATAACTCTTCATTCGTCAAAGGTATAAACGCGAAACTTGGATTGATCAATGAAATAATGTCGGATTAAGGATTAATTAAGAAAAAGTACATTAATTTTATTACTGTTATTATTATTAGTATTGTAATTATAATTATTATTATTACATTTTTTATCATTTAATTATTAAATCTAACGCCTCTGGATCTAATTCCTCATTTTTTTAAAATGAATAGCTAACAAGATATCATATTTGTATATTACTTTCTTGGAGTATTTTTAATGTGGAAATATACTAGTATATTGGTAAGAATTCCTTTTCAAGTACTATTGAGTGTCGTAGATAAAGTTGGATATCTACTGTGTTGTAAATAATTGTAATGCTAATTTAAATAATTCTATTTTATAGGTGTTATATATGTTTATAAGTGTATTTGTATTTTTTTATTTTCTATTATTTCTAATAGAGATATATTAGATTTTATATTCTATATTATTATATTATACCTATATTATAGCTATATAATATATCTATATTATATCAAAATATTCTATATCTCTATATTTCTAAATAACTACATTAGAATTAATAGCAAACAGAAATATACGGATATGTTATACCATCACATTATTATTTAAATATTCCTGAAAGTGTAAAAGTTACCTACAAAAAATTATATCCAGAACACTCGTTCACCAATCCAACAAACATTCCGAAACGAAAAGCTACAAATTGTTTAAAAATACCAGCTGGCGAACGAGAACTAAAAATAAAAATAAAAATTCGAGTAGGAATAAAAATATTATAGAAATATCCGCAGTCCGGTTACGAATTCATTTTCGTCGCGCATTTCGCGCAGAGATTTTCCTGTCGCAATCGATGACAGGGTTCAGAGGGTTGATAAATCTACAGAGGAAAGTAGTCCCGCGCTGGATCCCGAGCGGTGGATAAGAGGCGAAATAACGCATAAACGTTCGCGTTACGAGCAATTGGAAGCAGCGTTTCTCCGGCTCGAGGGAAAGACTGCTCTCAGAGCCGCTTCTTCTAAAGACGCGCCTCTTAATTCGATTCCAATAAACTGGCGCCGCGTCGACCCGGCTTAATACGATCGTCTTTGCTGCAACTTTCGAGGAATAGCTAGTTTCTCGAGGGGTCGGCGGACAAGGAGGATGTCCTTTCTATTTTTTTTGTTCCCCCTTTCTTTTTCCGTTTTTCCGACTTCCATCTCCGCGTCGAAGTAGGATAAACGCTGGCGCGAAGGCGACAACGATTTCGTAGCTACTTCGCCTCGTTTCCCATCGCTCCCTTAATTCCTCCCGCTGATGCAATTAGTATGATTCTCGCCGATAGAAAGACATTGGTCGGCGATATTACTCTCGCCTGATTCTCAACGGCGAATCGTTAATTGTGTTAGAACGAAGAGAGAGAGAGAGAGATGTTTTTCTATGCACAGAATATTTTATACAATAACTTTGTCCATCAGCGACGGATCGATCGACAATCGCAGCACGATAATTCGACGGACTTTGACAGTGGAACAGATTCTCCCTTGGCCGAGAGCGTCTCGTAACCCGGTTGTCACTTATCTCGCACACAATTCGCGTAGCATTCGCCGAGTGGTCCCTCGCGAGGCGATGCTCCAGTGTCGCGGATGAACAGACGATAGGAAACGAGGGTCGGTCCTAACTCCTCACGCAGAGACAGACAAAGGGAGCCGCGAAGCTACGGGGGGGGAACTTAATGCGTCGTTGTCGTTGTCGTTACTTTGCTCCGTAAGTGTCTCCGTATCTCTCTGTTCGGCTCTAGGCAACCGGTACACGTATATTTGTTCACGGCCCTCACCCATCTCATCTTAACAGTTGCGGCTGCGATCTTTGCTAACCACTCTGCCAATCGACTGTAGCCCGTCAAGCCCATGATCGAACTGATTTCGATTCAATCGTATACATATTCTCTGTGCTTCAGTTGATAAGTGTCACTGTTTTTCTTCTCACTCTCTTCTCTTTGTTATAAAAATCGTTAAGTAACAGCCTCTAATAAAGAGTCATCGATAAGAGTCACTGCTTTATCATTGAACTGGGGACTTCGACTCATTGGAGACAAATGTAAATCTTTTTAAATTAATAGAGAATAATGATGAATGTATTGTTGATAGGTTTATTAAATATAAAATAGCTAGAATATATGGTTATTAAATTTTACATTTTTTGCGACAAACTTCCCCTTTCTCATTGTTATAAAAATTGTTAAGTAACACCCTCTATCAAAGAGTCAGATACAAAACAAGTATAATAAAAATTCATCTATGAAAAGTGACCCGGTGACGGCTTGCCCTTAGTAAATTAATCTCTCTGATATCTCATAAATATTTAGAACGTATGTCCCACTTGTAAAAATATTAAATTCCTTCACGTTAAATTCAACAAATGATAATTGTCTCTAACAAATAACATTTGTCTCTAACAAGTGACATTTGTGTCTAAAAAACAACATTCGTCTTTAAAAAACAACATTCATCCCTAAAAAACAACATTCGAAAAAGGTTCGATCGCTGGTCAGGCGGATAACGATGCTCGTTCGCAGCGATTCCGAAGAGGGTGAACGGTGGCTCGCAGAATAATGAATCATTAATAACGCGCCGTCGCTAACGAGAGGAGGGCAAGGAACAGGTCTTCCGTGTGTTGCAGGGCGGCAGCTCCGGGGCGCGGGGACGCCTCGACCCAAATGCACCTTGCCTCGGTCTGCACATGCACATCCGACCCCTTTTACGGTTGCCGTCGGGGCCGCGACATCAAAAGCTAGAGGAAGGATCAGCGTGCTCGGATGGGTCAGGTATTAACGAGTATCACTGACGTTGAGGAAAGTCGGAAGCGACTTGGTTTCCGGCTCGTCGCGGACGAAACAGACGGCGCGAGAGCTCGTCGTTTTCGTCTTCAAAGTATTCAAAGTAATCACCGCTTATTCCGTCACGTGATCACTGATAGAACGTTTATCTCAGAAGTCGCGCAGCATCGGAATGATTGATTGGATAGGGTGATAAACATTATAAATTATCAAGTACAGTATTATAATTTCAACATTACAGTACGTTATATATTTTGTGTTTGATATAATATAACATGGTGTGGTATATTATAATGTAGTATAATATAGTTTAGTATGTTATATTATAGTACAGTATATTGTAGTATAATATTGTATAGTATTATATACTATATATTGTGAATTCTGTATTTTATAATATAATATTGTATGGTATAGTATAATGTAGTATAATCTAGTAAAGTATTATATACTTAATATTCTGTATTTTGTATTATATATTATTTTATAATATAATATAATATGATATGGTATGGTATAATATTGTATAGCACAATATAGTATAGTATTATATACTATACATTATACATTCTGTATTATATATTATAATATATTATAATATAATATAATATAGTATAGTATAGTATAGTATAGTTTGTATAGTATAGTATAGTATGTATATTATAGCAGACTTTTAATTTTATTATCAAAACACTCAGTTCGTTCTTGTCAAAGAATTTACGTGTTCCCATAAAAAATTCGTCCAGCGTGTACACATAGGCGTAGATGCTACGTCTAGTAATGAATCAAATTGATAGAATAAATGCGTGAAATAATTCAATTACGTGAACGTTGCCAGATTCGCGACTCGAGCTGTGATCTCTGTTACGCACGGCCGAGCCCCGCGGTTTTCATCATCTTTGACGATGATATAGTCGGATCCTTGATCCGGCTTGTGTGCGAGCTGAACTCGTTAAACGAACTCGTCGGAGGAAATTAATTCGGCCTTTCGCTCGGCAACGAAGGAATCTTGTGAGGGTAGTTAACGATTCCGTGGTAATGTGTGCGGGATGATGAGCCCCGAGGAGTCTGCGGAGATTACGCGGCCATGTTGAAATGTGGAGGAGAAGAAAAAGGACGCAGCCTGGTTTCCTGGCTGCGGCTACGCCCTTTATCATTTCCCCGAGTTTTAGGATCGTATAATTTTCAATTCAGTCGCTGCTTGTATTTTTACAAACGTAGTTATTATTGTTCCCTTGACACGTTCAATGCTGCGTCATTTTTTTCAATAATGTTTAAAATTGATTTTTGTTTGAATAGATTCGAATATAGTGGATTTGATTGGGATATTTCGGATGCGAAAGGGTTATAACCAGGGCTGAGGATAATTGTTTGTATAAAATAGTAAATGAGATGCAAATATTTTTATTTTCTGAGGTGTGTAGTTTATTTATGAAAATAGTATTGTCAAATAAGTATTTTATTATAATATGGGAGAATATTATTTGATCAAATATTTCGCAGAACAGTATTTAGTGTAATCTTTTGCTATATAATAATTGTAATGACACTAATAAATAAAAAAATAATAATAATAATTATAGTAAAAAAGTATGTGCTTAAAACGATCGAGCACCATAAGAAATCGCCCGTCATGCGACGAGACTGTGGCGCATCCGGGTTGGCCTAGCCTCTTCCTAGATTTTCCTTCTAATTGTAAGGCAGAAGTTGATTAGTACGAGCCCTCGAAGGAGTTTACACGTTCTCGCGGAGGAGCCGGAGACGAGAGCCAGGCCTCCAGAGCTAGCTTTTCAGAAAGTTGCCTCGTTATATAAATATATCCGCTATTCAGAGCAGCGACGCACCCCAGTCGTGAACCGAGCGTAGACACGCCGGACGTACTCTAAATCCGGCTATTTCGCAACTGTTCGCGGCTAACAGGTCGAACTCGGTGGTAACGCGATGCATACCGCAGCCGGAGAGGAAACTTCGCGCGGACAAACAGGCCGTAAGAAAGGCGCCCGCCACGGCGGATTCGAGCTTCTCGGACTGTACGGATTTTCAAAAGGTGTACTGCGACGATTCTATGGCGCACGCGCCACCGCCGAACCCCGTCCCGTGTCTTTTCTGTTTATTTGCCAGCCCAGACCGGTTGCCCCAGTTTTCTCGCTGCTCTTTGACACTTGGGGACCACGTGTTCCATCCTGTTTCATCATCCTCTGTTTCTTTCATTCCGCGGTTTAGCTCGGCCACTGTTTAGTTCCTTGGCTCGGTCCTTTGTTTATCCTGAAGGTAGGCTGGAGAAGACGGGCGAGCTTGTTTTATTCCAACAATGTTTAACGTCGCCGTTGCCTGTCACTTGGCGCGTACTTCCACTATTGTTCGTCGTCTTACGATTTTCCGAGACCGCGTGCTGCCATCACAAGCGACGTTTGACAATTTTTTTAACAACCTGATATTTTGATGAAACTTATCACCACTTGGCACGTGTGTTCTTTAACATTTCAAGATGCGAAAAGCTTTTTTCCAATAGATTTTGTCGACTTTTAAACCGTTAACCCCTTAGTTAACCACTCGCATTACGATTTCTTTTGATCAGCACAAGGAGGACTTATATTGCTTAATAATTTATCGAATATAGACAAATTCAATGGTGTCTAAATTCTTCTTAATAATTTTCCAATTTTTTTTCCTATATTGTATTTATTTACCTTCGTTTCCATTCGAAAGAATATATTATTATTCAAGTCTCGGTAATTATACTATCAAACATCTCTTTTCTGAAAAATAATGGATTTATGTTTCTCCAACCTAATATTTAGTAGAGCTTGCATAAAATCTTCATCACGAGACTGACTTATTATTATAGTGCAAGTGGTTAACCCTTTGCACTCGGAGCCATTTTAACTGTAAATTTGAAATAATTTGTATTTCCATTCTATTTAACAAAATAAATTTTTATGCATACAAAATTTATTCTTGCGACTCCTGCCAACAGTTTTACTACTTGATAATTTTCCAAATCTAAACCTTATTGTTACAAAAATTATTTTGCAACGTAATAGAATAATTTTAGTGGTGCCTCGGAGTCACCACTCGAGTGCAAAGGGTTAACGATCGAATTGGTTCGACAAAGATCATCACGCGTCCTACCGAAATCATCCAGAGACCAAATCCACCTCAGACTACATTCTCCTCGCTGTCTCCTGTCGCTGTTCGAATCCTGGAAAGGGGAAGGGCCAGGTGAGTAGAAGTCTCCGGAATATCGAGCGACTGGACGATGGAGCTACCGTCTTGGAATAGGGTGTCAGGACGCAGGGTCCATTCTCGCGGCTGTTCGAAAATAAAACGGCGTTTCCTCCGTGAACGACGATCTCCCTTCCGTCTGGCGAACCTTTATGGTAAACCACGAATAGCCCGTAAGTTCCCTGAAGCCTACTCCTCTATGAATATCTTGCCGAGACAACGCGATGCTCGCGCGGAGCGCAGCCGTCCCTGTCGCAGACTCGATGACGCGCCCGAGGGCACTGCACTCCACCTTCAATGTCTTTCAACCAATATTGTGACACGCTCCGGCTTTTCCGTGGCTTCGCGCCACGACCGGCTCCCTCATTTTCACAGGCTCCATGTCCGCAGCTGTTCCCTTCCTCGCCCCTCTGCTCTGTCCTCTTCTCGCGTCCTTACGGAATCGCTTCCTCCGTGCCTCTTCGCTCTGTCTTTCTATCTGTCTTTATGGAGTCGCTTCCTCTGCGCCTCTCGCTCTTTCCCTCTCTCCCTCCTCTCTCTCTCTCTTTCGCTTTTTCTGTCTCTCTGTCTTTCCCTCTCTCTTTCGCTTTTTCTGTCTCTCTGTCTCTCTCTCTCTCTCTCTCTCTCTCTTTTAGGAATCGCTTTCACCGCACCTCACCGCTCTGTCTTTCTATCTCTTTTTCATGGAATCGCTTCCTCTGTGCCTCCCTCTTTTCCTCTTTCTCTTTATCTCATTCCTTTTCTCTCTCATTCCTTTTCTCTCTTTTATTCTTTCTCTCCTTCATTCTTTCTCTCTTTCATTCTTTCTCTCTTTCATTCTTTCTCTCTTTCATTCTTTCTTTCTCCTAAGGAACTGCTTCCTCCACGTCTCTCTCTCTCTTTCTCTCTCTCCCAGGAAATCGCTTTCTTCGCGCCTCAACGCTCAGAATTTCTATCTCTTTTTCATGGAATCGTTTTCTCTGCGCCTCTATCTCTCTCTCTCTTCCAGGGAATCGCTTACTCCGCGACTCTCTCTCTCCCTCTCTCTTTCTCTCTTTTTGTCTCTCTCTCTTTCTTTCTCTCACACTTGGGGACTCGCTCAATTTCATTATAAATAACGGCGAATTTCCGCGATCCAATATACCTCGATCGGAAATGCGTGCGTCGATCTCGCGCGTTCCGAGAGTTCAAACTTTGGGAGTTGGTCGACGGACGACAGCCATTTTGGCTCCGGCTTGGGACGGTTTATTCTGCGGTAGTTTGCTTTTAAATGTATCAATTGTAATAGAATGTACGTTCTGCGACGTTAATGATACGTTTATACAGAAATCTTCAGCAAGCTTTTCTCTCAAGTTTTGATACAATATAGAGAAGAGTTGCCGTAATTATACCACTTAAGCAAATTTTTAAAAAGTAATTGGTAGTACATCAGTTTCTTTGCCAGCAAAGAGCAAAAATTTTATGAGCGTGGAATCATGCTACTATCAGAAAGATGGCGAAAGGTATTGGGAACAGAATGGCCAATATATAATTTAATAAAATATTTGTTCATTATACGAAAATTGTCTTTCATTTTCACAAGAAGAAACGAAATTACATTCCGAACAACCCAATACAATATTATTACATTATTATTACACAATCGTTTCCCTGACATAACCATAGAATTTCGGTCCCGTCTGCGTCTCGATTTATTTCCATTCCCAGAAAAGACGCATAATATAAATATATTCCAGGACAGCCTCTCGTAGAAGCGTTCTCTTCTTCCGGTTCCCCCGTTGCCGGCGAGCCCGCACGATTTTCAATGCAATATCTTTCAGCATGCGAACTTATCTGACAGCGGGTCACGCTCGTAGTCGCAGCCGCGGCGTCG
Source organism: Augochlora pura (assembly GCF_028453695.1). Classification (NCBI taxonomy): domain Eukaryota; kingdom Metazoa; phylum Arthropoda; class Insecta; order Hymenoptera; family Halictidae; genus Augochlora; species Augochlora pura. The sequence goes on from NC_135777.1 coordinate 2,559,886, forward strand.
CGCGCGCGCGCGCTCTCGCGCTCGCAAAAACCAGTGGAAAGAGCAAAGCCACGGCGAAGGCACTTCGGGCTCGGCCAAATTTCTTGCCCGACGCCGAGGTCCGCCGCCAAAGCGAGGCGGAATTGGTCTCGCAATTAGCGACGCCCGGCGTGCGCCGATAAAGTCAATTAACCAATCGAGTTAATGAAATACTCGCTCGCGATTAGCCGTCGTTTCGTTGCGCGGCGGCCACCGCGAGCCCGAGAGAGAGAGAGAGAGAGAGAGAGAGAGAGAGAGCCGGCTGATAAAGGGATATACGTGACTCAAATCCTCCATCGCGGTCCGACGTTGCTTCTTCGTTGCCGCGGAATTAAAACGTCCCCGTCTCGCAGTGTACACGCCGGTCGCAGAACCGTTCCGCCACGGCTTATCAGCCGTTTCCATCCGACGATTTGCGTTTCCCCCCGCTGATTCAACCGCTCCGGAACGTAGACGGAGTTTCAAGCAGATTTTCATGAGACGTTTCCCCTCATTGCGCCGGATTAAAGCTTCTTTGATCGCGCTCGGCCGACTGCGGACGGCGGCCACGCCCTGTTTCGACGCTGCGACACCTCCAGAAATGTTTCGATCGTACGCGGTTTATTGACGATTCGCAGAATACGATTTAAGGGGCGTATGTTTCAAGAATACTCTCGCGATTTTGAGTTGGGATATTTTGTTTTTGCAGGTGAGAGGGATGGTGGACGTAGCAGGGATACTAATTAAGTGGATAAATAGACAGTAACGCAATTTTTAATTTGTTATTATAAAGGAACTGTGTGGAGAGAACAAAATGGTTTCGATCGTATGTGGTTTATTAAACAATTTGTAGAATACGATTTAAGGGGCGTATGTTTAAAAAATACTCTCGCGATTTTGAGTTAGGATATTTTGTTTTGGGCAGGTGAGAGGGATGGTGGACGTAGCAGGGATACTAATTAAGTGGATAAATAGACAGTAACGCAATTTTTAATTTGTTATTATAAAGGAGCTGTGTGGAGAGAACAAAAAGGTTTTGATCATATGCGATTTATTGACAATTTGCAGAATACGATTTAATTTATTTTGTATTTTTAAAAAATACTCTCGCAAATTAGGGTTAGGGTATTTTGTTTTGTGGTGGTGAGAGGGATGGCGGACGTAGGTGGGTTACAAATTAAGTGGATAAATAGACAGTAACGCAATTTTTAATTTCTTATTGAAAAACAATCATAGAGAGTACAAAATGTTACGTAGAAAAAAGTTTTCAATCATTGTGTTACAAATATTTTGTTACATTACATGATCGTATGACACTTTTAATGCATCAGGTCATTGACCTTATCAAGTTCTCGCAATCCCTGTTCGAAATTTCTTTTCACGACAATTTTTTAAACTTTGCTCACATATTTCGATTGAATGCAAATCAAATTATCTGCAAAATACTTGAAAATTTTTGCCAGGGATTGTACAAGTTCGCTTGAAAAGAACGCGAGGGAAGCACGCGCGAGCCGCGCGCGAACGTTGACGACGAAACTTTCGAAACGTGGAAATTAGCGGAGGATCTGGAAACTCTCGCTGGAGTTATCTCGACGGTGCATCGCGCGCGCGCGCGCGCGCGCGGTCTTCGTTTACACTTCGCGGCGCCGGATGCAGGAACCGACTCTCCTCCTCAACTGTCAACTAATTATAAGAAGGTTCGGCGAGGCATAAGCGCGTTCAATTTGTTGCGCCGTCGATTTTCCAAGGGGAACTTTCGCCCAACCCTCACCCAACCCCAACCCCCCCACCCCCACCCTCGTTCGGTTACGAAACAATCAGCCGTGATCGCGTCGAACGCGAAATTTTCACGGCGGAAGTTGCGCGTTCGTTGCGGCGAAAGGATAAAAAAAAAACTTTCCGAAATTCCACGAGTAATTACGGGACCCGAGCCTGGGGGGTGGGGGGTGTGGCTAGAGGGGGGTGCGGAATTGTTATCGAGCACGGCCCCGCAAAATTTAATTGCTTTCGGGTGTTTCGGGGAAGCATCAGCCTCGCGGACAGACAAGATACTCTCCGCCTTGTATGTAGATCCTCTCTACCGGCGAAACTTCCGGCTTGTTCGCCCCGCGAAAACTTTTCTGAAAGGAATATCGGGAGGCATCGCGCACACCCCGCGCCCGGCTCACGTTCAAAGTAATTAGCCGCTGATTAATCAGCCATTCAATGAACTTTGTCTGCGTCAACTACGCGGAATCTTACTTTGATCTCGCGTGTTTCGCCGGGATTAGTATGTTAAGGAATATCTCGTCCGTGAAAAGATTGCTTATATTTTAAATGCCGGCTGTAAATATTGCACGGATTTAAATGCCAACTATATATATTTCATCTATAGTTAAATGCTGACTATGTATATTTAATCTATATTTAAATGCTGACTATATGTATTTAATCTATATTTAAATGCTGACTATATGTATTTAATCTATATTTAAATGCTGACTATATGTATTTAATCTATATTTAAATGCTGACTATATGTATTTAATCTATATTTAAATGCTGACTATATGTATTTAATCTATATTTACATGCTAGCCAAAAATATGTTATCCATATTTAAATCCACAGTGACGTTGTAACACCTTTTTTCTATTATTTTCATAGGAATTATCTATTACCATCGTGTATTACAGTGAAGTGATTTGTATAAAATGACGTAACGATATTATTTAAAAATGATGTGTATGATTTATAAAAATGTCTAAACAATAATATTAGCAATAGAATAATGATAATATAATAATAGAATAATAATATAAACTACAGAATGTTCAGAAGACATTTAAGTGTTCAACTTTAATATCTTATATTGTTAAATATCTTATATAACTTAAATTCAATCAACTTAAAAATTAAATAGCTTCATATATTAAAAGTTAGATAAATAGGAAGTTAAATAGATAAAATATAAAGTTAGTGTCATATTCAATAAAAATTAAATATAAAATAATAAAGAAATATATAATTAAAAGATTAAATAAAATATAAACAAAGATATATAAATAATAAAAAATAAAAAAAAGGACCCACAGAAGCCCCCTCAAGCACTAATATAAAATTAATGTATACAATATTAAGATCGTTCGACGAAAAGAATCAATGAAAGTCAGCGCAAAACTTTTCACCAAATAAAAAAATAGAGCCGACAAGAATCTTCCTCTATAAAATTATATAATTTTCATACGCGAACCGCCGCATCTTCGCGTATCCTTCGACCAATTAAACCACTCCCATCGAAAACAAATTACCTCGGAAATTACGTATTTTATCCCCGATATAAACGACGCTCCATGCGACGGTCAAAATCTAAAGCTCAAAGTTCAAATTAGAAAATCCGATGCCCCTTATAAACTTCATAGACTTCCGATAGACTTCCGATAGACTTCCCATAAGACTTCCGATTTAGTATCACGCCGCAGAGCGCCCGTTGCAAGCTGGATATAATCCAGCGTACCCGGGAGCCCGCCACGGTCGTCGAACGTCGACTCGCGAGTTTTCCAAAGGTTTTCCGTGCAGCTTGGAAAAATGATATCTGTCCGGGAAAGTCTTTAGCGCGTAGCGCCAACAGTTTCCCGTTCCCGTAGACAACCGGATCCTCAATAACCCCGGCGAAGAATGGCCCCCCGGGGGGGAAAGTCGGGAATATGAAGTCCGCGGGACACTTCGGTAGTGACCCGGGATTAAAATAAGCCTGACGGTCCTGAATGATTCAGAAGTCTCGAACGGGCTTGAATATCTCGAAAGTCTCGGTCGTTTCGAAGCTGGAAACTTCTGTTTCCCCCTGAATGGGCACTTTCGACGGGAAGCTGCTGTCCCCGGATGAAACAAGAGATGAATTGCGCCGGGGATTATGAAAGTGGCCTCAGCCCCGGCTCATTGTTTTCGGCTGTTTGAACTTGCCTGTGTCTTAACCCTTCGACGATCCGGTGAAACCCCCCACCCCATCCGGCTCTGATTACGTATCCGAATTGCCAAGTCACCGCGTAATCGCGGACTCCTTTCTCGAAAAAAACACGGCCGGTTTTTGCGCCGCGATCGATCCGCCGTTTTCGTCTCACGGAGAAAGGTATAACATAGCGGAAGCGAGCGGCCAAATGTCCTCTCCAAATGTCCTTCGCGAAAACGCTATCACCGACCCCCGCGCGGCGCCGGCTCATCGAGTTTCTTATCCTACCCGATGACTACCACGAATTCCCAATTTGCTACACGAAGATTCCCGGTCGCGACGGGGCTGCCGCTTCCTGTTCGAATCAATTTCGGTAATCCAGCCGACAACCGAATCAGCAGGCTTAAGAAACTTGTTTGGCCGCCGCCGGCTAACGGATAGGGGGTCGCCGATTAACCCACCAAATTTCTCGTTTCCGCGTTCGTCGTTCCGCCAAATTGGTCATTTGCCGACGCCCCGTCTTGTCGATCTCCATACCCGTGATTTCGGAATTGCCAATTTTTCGCGACTGTGCTGGCGGCGGATCGTCGGTAGCACGCGGACTCTTATTTCTGATCGAATCGTTCCGAGTATGGGGAGGGTAAGTGACGTCTTCGTCTCATTGGGGTTGTTTGGTCGTGACTGTGTGCATAGGGTGAGAATTGATTTTTATATTGATATCATTTTTATGAGGACGGTGGACTGGTTTTTGATAATTAATTAACAAGGATCGATCGTCAATGGCGATATCTTAGAAGCGAATTATTATAGGAATTATTATAGGAATTTACCCTTATCAAGTGGCAAAGGGTTATTTCTGGTCGAATAGCAGTTCTGGCCGGAGCATGGTGAGGGTAAGTGACGTCTTCGTCTCATTGGAGTTGTCTGGTCGTGACTGTGTACATGGGGGTGAGAATTGATTTTTATATTGATATCATTTTTATGAGGACGGTGGACTGGTTTTTGATAATTAATTAACAAGGATCGATAGTCAATGGCGATATCTTAGAAGCGAATTATTATAGGAATTATTATAGGAATTTACCCTTATCAAGTGGCAAAGGGTTATTTCTGGTCGAATAGCAGTTCTGGCCGGAGCATGGTGAGGGTAAGTGACGTCAGGTAGGGTGACGTCGAGGGTAAGTGATATCATTCTTACGCGGACGGTGGGTTGGTTTTTGATAATTATAATACTGGTTAATGATAACTATATTTGATATCTTAGAAGCGAATAATTATAGGAATTTACTCTTATCGGATATATGTTTTTTGATAATTTATTACCAAAGACGATCTCTCAGAAGCGAACGATTATAGGAATTAACCCTTTGAAGTCGAGTGGCGACTTTAAAGCGCTGCTAAAAGTTGTGACGTGACGTTTTCATATAAGTTTTGTCGAATTTATTTATATTCGGAATATAAAAAATAAAGTAAATAACCTAGATAAAATAAATATTATTCAATACTAATATTATAAAAATATAAAAATTTTACTAGATTTAATTACTCTGTAATAACAGAAATATTTACGACCGAATAACCGGTCGATAAAGTGTTACAAATAAAATAGAATAAAATTCCACAACTTAATTATAAATATACAAAGATACCTGCCCTATACCCAGAGAAACTTCAAAGATTCTCGATTCTAGAAATAAATATCTAAAGATAAAATGTCAAAATCTTCGCGCAGCTTCTTCCGAAAGAAGTTGCACCCTGTGTCCGCCCATTGTTTCCGTGCTTTTACGCGCGAACCGACACGGTCTGCCTTGTAAAAGGAACGCGGCAAACTTGCGGCAATATTTTCGAGGCGGATCGTAGCAGACAATTTCCGGAGGCAAATAGAAATCCGCGGTCTCTTTCGCGGCGCGTCCGAGGTCCGGGAGGGTAGGGGTTAGGTCTCGGTGACGGTCCTTCGAGTGTTAAGGGATTAGACACGGATTAAACCGTCGAGACAGGTAGCACCGGGCCGTGAGTCAACATCCAGGGATCGAACGTCGCTAAATGTCGGATCCGTCCTCTTTCCGCGGAATCAATTTCCGTCGGAGACCCATTAACGATCAGCTCGGCCCTCCGAACAGCCCAGACGCGCGTCTCTCTCTCTCCCTTCCTCTCTCTCTCTCCACCGACGACGACCCTTGTGAATTTATTCGCACGAACGGCCGGCTCCGTCGCCGAGGAATTCCATTAATCGACGGTGTGCGGCAGCCACTTCGAGGCGACGGAGCTTTATAAATGGCGGCGGGCGTCGCGTCGTTTCAGCTCCGATTTATACGCGTCCCCGCTCCCGATACCCGATCGATCCTCCGCGCTGAACTTGTTGCACCGCGCGACCCGCTCGACAGCCTGCAATATTTAATCGCAAACGACGAGTGACCCGGTCGGGCTCCCCCGCCTTGTAATTGCCTCGACCGGATCGACGATCGTCGGGATCGAGCCTGATACAGTCCTCGATCCGGGGGTAGATCGACTTTGACGCGGGGTGTTCTGCGGAATCCTGCTTGGCGATGCGCTCCGAGTCTCTCCTTAAAATTTATAGCAATATTTGGTAGTGGATTTAGGTTAGTGGACTTTTGAAATTTAGAGTTTTTTAGCATTTTACGTAGGGGTTGTTCAACCCTTTTAATACCGGTCAAAAGAGTCTGTATCGGAGCGAAATGTTTAATACTCCATTGACTGAGTTTGATAAAGTTTCGGAAAGAAATTGCAAGAACTTTGAAAAGCCTGATATATAACAAATTAAAAAGGGAGAAGAAATAAGAAATGAAATTGTTGTTTAGAAGACCTAATTTTTTCACAGCCAACTTTGCACTTAAGCTGCACAATCATTATATACTTGGACCACTGATATAGTAAGCTTAGTGTGTTAAAACTTTTGCTGATTCTTTGCGATAGTTTTTATTTAGTAATCTAGTGTGTTTCATTTCTACGAAGAAAAACAACGAAATGACTTACCGAATGACCTAATATAAGAAGACTTGCCGTTCAGGCCATTTAATATTTTGATTAAAAGATTGATATATTAAATGTAATTATTAATTATCGTATATATAACAAATAACTAAACTTATGTTTTTTGTTCTACACTGCATTTTGTATAATGCATCACTCTTTCGGTTGAAATATATTTCACAGAAATTACATTTCTCACAAAATATATGTTTCCAGCGCATTGAATGAATATGACTGTGTGTGTGCCACAGCGTTGGTGCACGTGGCCTGAAGATGAAGTTCAACGTGTACCACCGATGGTACACATGGCACGGAACGTGTTAAATATCACCGCCGCGGGATTCCGTGACCCCTTTCTCGCGTCAGTTCGTCGATCCGCTCTCCGCAGAGAGAACTCTCTCCGAGAATTCGCCGTTTCCCGTGTTCCATTATTCTTCCGATACAAGTCGAATTGATTAGCAGGCTTTTTTCATTAAAACGTTGGCGCCGAAAGTTGCGGGGCGAGGCGACGCGCGCCGCTCCGATAATTGAACGATGACGGGAAACGGAAAGGAGCCGTGGCGGAGGCGGATCGAATCCGTCACGGTAACTTTTATTAGAAAAGTTCGCGTCGCATCGAATTATGCAGACGATGATCCCCGTCGACGACGACGACGACGACGACGACGGTGGCCGCTCTTGAGAACGGAGGCGCCGATCCGGGCCCGAGTACCGTCGACGCGCTCGCGATGACCGGTTCGAATACCCGGCCAAGGAGTTAAGTATCGATATTCCGACGCATGGAAATTGTTCCCAAGTTCCCTCTGTCCCCGTATTACGAGCCATTAAAGCGGAAATAAGCGCCGATAAATGCCGCTCGTTTTGGAACTGCGGATCCTATCGGCCCCGTTCAGTTACACCGTGGGCACACGCTCGGTCGTGGAAAATTCCACGGTATCCATTGTGCCGTCTCTTCGATAAGAACGCGAACAGACCGTGGATTTGTGCGCGAAATAAGCATTGTTGAATCGAGCATCGTTAGCTGCGTTCGACGAGTATACTCGTCGCGGGTGAAAACTAGCCGACCGCTGTTTAACGCGTTCGTCGCCGCGTCACCCATATCTGGGTGACAATAATTTCTGACCAATTTTGAATATGCTACGTAAAGGGAATAATATATATATATATATATAGAGAGAGAGAGAGAAATAGAGAAATTGAGAGAGACAGTCTCTCGTTCACCGCCTTGTATTATCGAGAGGGAGATAGCGACAGAGAGAGACAAATTGGAGAGATAGATAGATAGAAAGAGAGAAAGAGACATAGTGAGAGAGAGAGAGAGAGAGAGAGAGAGAGCGAGTGAAAGAGAGAGAGGTGGGGGGCATACAGATAGACAGAGAGAGAGAGATAGAGATAGAGAGAAAGACAGAGAGAGAGACAGAGAGGGAGTGAGAGAGAGGAAGAGAGAGAGAGAGAGGGAGAGAGGAAGTGAGAGAGAGGCGCGACGGTGAACAGAATCACGGTGCCGGGTTCCGGCGTTGATCGAAGACGTTCCGCTCCTCCGTTTAGTGCTTTTCCCTTTCTAAGGGCCTGGCCGGCCTCGTTACCCAGCGTAACGAATTCCACTCTACATCCGCGTGTCATCGTTAAGCGGTTGTAAAACGAAATTGGGTTCGTTAACCTGTGTCTCATTGGCCGCCGACGAATCGGGTTCGCGCCGCGCGCGGAGACGCGTCTTCGCAGAGCCTCCGCTTCCACACGCTTCACGCGGGAGATCCTCGATTGCCCCGTGACGCGCGCGAAACTCGAATCAAATCGCAAATAACTAGATATTATAATATAATTATAACTAGATATTATATTGTTGTTAAATTGTTGTAATTTCTGCCTTTGAGAATTCCGTTTCGTTCCCCTCGGTTTTCGTATAATTCAATGTGGCTGGACGATGGAAAAGTATTCGATCGATCGCTCCAGGTATGCGACGTTATAATGAAATAAAATTCGTATTATGCAATTCCGGCCTCGTCGTTGAATAAATTAAATGAACCGATTCAAGTAATTTTCGTATCGAATCGGGAGATTCGATAACGCGCTTATAGTTTCGTTTCGAAATTACGGTCTCTGGGAAGACATCATACTTTATTGTATCACGACGAGGCTATTGCTGTTTTGTTTCAACTTATTCTATTTTATTTTATTTAAACATATTTTATTACGCTACTATTATATTATTATACTATATTGTATTATTATTACTTTGCGTTAGGTATTCATTTTTTAGCTTATTTACGTGCTGATTTTGTGTGATATTTTTGCCATTTCATTTATTATATTCTAATCTATTTTATTCCATTATTACCTTCCAACTTTAATTAGATCCACTTTTTGACATTTGCTTTTGCCCCTTTTAGGTTAACATCTAAAAAAACGTTATCATCGCACATAAATAAATACATTATACGAACTGGTAAACTTTTTCAACCAGTGCATACGGGGACGCATGACATCATCTCAAACTGTTTATATTTTCTATTTCTTTGTTTTATTCCGGCATAACCTCAAAATATTCTAAACATCTTGAAATTTGAGAATATGTTTTGTTTTTCTCAAAAATTGCAATTTCAATAGCTAATGGTCACTGATTTATACGCGTGACGAGTATACTCGTCAATACACAAAGTTTTGCCACTTCTCCATGACGAGTATACTCGTCGATCACAGTTAACTGGTTAAAGACGTCGCGGGTTCACCGTCAGCCCCATTCGGTGTTTCTGGGGTTAATTGCAAGTATCGAAGAAAATGAGAAAATCCTGGTAAATTGTAATTCGTCGCCGACGGACGGATATAAGCGTAAAGAACGACGGTGGCCCACGTGTAGCTGGAAACGAAGGGCAACGAAGCCTGCCGCCCGAACCTTGTCCCAAGACATAAAACCGTATCGCGTGGAAACAGATGTCCGGGCGAAACCAACGTGCTCCCCCGAATGCTATGACTCTTGTCCCAGCTTGTATTCGTTAGCACGTTCCACGCGGGGTTAATGCGGGGCCACCTTGTCGGGGTTACCGCGTGGGTCATCCGGTGCCAGGGGCTAATGTGGATCACGGCACTACCCTGACAAAGGGCACCGTGAATCTTCGGAGTCTGCAGTTAAGAAGCAACTTGGGCCGCTCGGGGATCTTATGCGGGTCAAGGTATTGTTCGAGGGCGATTCGATTTTCGGAGACTAGGCTCCTATGGAATGCCGAGAGCGGGCTCTCCTGTATCTATGGTAAAATCGAGCTACAGTGATACCCATTAACACTTTGTGTCGCAGGATTTGAGGGAATAGACGGATACATTTTGCAATAAAATCTCACTCAAAGTAGCACTTATTTGTTATTATTATTATTATTAATAGTATTAGCAATTATTTGTCCTTAACACTTCACCGGCCGATGTATCGGTTGTCGTGACAACCATTAATTTATTATCTATTATCGAGGTAAATGCTCCAATATAGTGTAAGCTCCAATATTAGTATGTAATGTTATAATATAATAATATAATGATATAATGATGTAATGATATAATGATCTAATGATCTAATGATCTAATGATATAATGATATAATGATATAATGATATAATGATATGATGATATAATGATATAATTAATATAATAACATAACATAAAAACATAATACTATAATTACTATATAATCTTCCAAATATTAGACAGCTTCAGCGATGAATAAAATAAATAAGATAAAATTGAAACCTGCAAGACAGACAAAATAACTATCGCTCAACGCTAATATTAAAAAAATATGAGTGTTTCTGGCCAAATGACCAGTCGACAAATGACTTCCCTCTACTTCTTGACACACAAACGCATCAATTTTCTTACGTCCACATCTTACGAAAATTAGAACAAGCGTTTCGTTTCCTCTACAACAACAAACCTTCGAGTACCTCGTGAAAAAAAAGTAGCGTGGGAGTCGATGAATTTCTCTGTAGCTCATCCATTAAAGGGATCGATTTAATGAGCCGAGATGCCGTTGGAGCGTAGCTCGTCGGCCCGTGTTGGACGGAGTTTATCTCGATGGTCCAGGCTCGTTGACTTAATAAAGAAGAATTGTCGTATCCCGTCGGACAAATCGATATCACTTTTAACGAGTAGAGCAGGCAGGCAGAAGCAGCAGCAGCAGCGGCCGGAGTACCGATACGTTGGACAGAGGCAAGAACGTCGACGGGAGGGCGCGCCTCGTAGCGCCGTGATTGGGATCGGTAACAAGGATCCCGGGGGTCGCGCTATTATGCAAGGAGGGACTTGAAACGTCTAAGAAGCTGCAGTAATAAAATCGCGACTCGTAATAAATCCGACTAAAAACGGGGCTCTGAATGGAAGCCGGGGAAGCGGCGGCGGGCAGCGAAGGGCCGAGAGCGAGTAGGGTTCCTGCGAAATTCACGGAAAGGAACAATGCCGGACGCGATCCGAGCCGGAAACGATCGGCAGCGGAGTGGAGGCTTTCTTTCGGCAGAGGAGAAACGCCGGGAATGCGCCGGCGGGGTAGAGAATGGTGGCGGCATCCCCGCGGGCCGCGTATTAATTATGAAATATCGCGGAACAATGAAAAATTTCGCGGCGGTACCCGCGCCGCCGTTGTTTCGCGAACGGCGAAACGATCGCGCGTTGTTTTCCGCGCTAATTAACGCCGCCGAGCCGGGTTCTTGTTTCGAGGAGCGGCCCCGGCAGCGAGCAACAATCGAGAACTGGCGTCGGCGGCCGGTGCTCCAAGTCCCCAAAAATGTTCGACCGGGTTGGGGGGGTTCCCTATCAATTGTTCCGTTCCAGAAGGGACCGTTTCCAGCCGGCGCGCGGTCGTTAATTGCGGAATTTCAACGCCCCGGTCGCGTCGCCGGCCGTCGAAATATTTTCGCATGAAATTCCCGGATACAATTGAACTTGCGTGTCGCGGGGACGCGTCGCGCCCGCGTTCCTTCTGCCACTTAATCAGCTGTTAATTATCCGAACGCGCCGCCGATGCGCTGACAGTCTATGTGCACGCCCGGTAATTAGAGCCGCGGTTTCGTCGGTGTCTGCGGATCCGGGGATTGAAAATGCGACGGCGAACCGCGCGCGAACGCGCTCGCTGATTTCCAATGTCGGCTGCACAGTGTTTTCTCGCCGCTTTTTCAAACGTCGGTTTGTTCTTGCAGTTCGTTCTTCCGGGGAATGAAATTCTCGCTTTCGAACGCGTTTTTGGCAAAGCAATCTTTCGGTTCGCCGTTTGTTGCATTTTTAGTCGAGCAATGCATAACCTGACCAACCTGCCCTTAACATCGTCCTAATGGAATTAGGGCTCAGGATTATATAAAATTATACATCCATCCTAAAGATCCTCCAATTGGCTCGGTTGTCTAGCGCCAATTGATCTCAACTCTCATTGGTCAGTGTTTTGCGTTAATAACTCGTTAACGATACCTCGGAGAACACTCTTGTGAAGGAAAAAGTTTCTCAAAATAATGTCAGCTACCCCTATTTCCAGGTTGTTATGCATTTTTGAAACACTCTATATAACCTAACATAGAAATTTAGTAATTATAACATATGTTCTCCAGTCGCCTCATTTATATATATTCTCGGTATCTCTCGGTTTTTCAACGATTTTCATACTTAAACGCGACTAGAATGACCTTAATAATGACCTTGATAATGGAGATATTGCACTGTAACACTTTATTTGCCCCACCCTGTATATAAACTAGACTTATAATTGGAACTATAACTAGTGCTATAATTATAAATAAGAACATTTCTCAATTTCCTTTTGGGGCATGCTATTGTTATATTTCGACCGAAGCCTGTTTGACATAATATGACAAAGTTTCGGAAAGAAATTACGAAGGATTTTGTGAAACGTGAGGATAACGGGGCAGGCAACTGTGTCCTAATATTTATGGCGCACCGATGGCGGCATTGTTCCGCGTGAAGTTAAAGGGGTCGGAGTTGATCGGAGGGGTGACAAACGTGCCAGCATCTGCGGGGTCGGTAGTGTCACGCGGCGCGAACGGGAACGGAATAGAACGTAACGGGGCGAGAAAGCATCACAAATCATCATCAGCTGCCAGCTATTCCAGCCACTCGATTTTCGGAGCCAATTTTTCCGGGATCCATCGGGCTCGCTGCCTGGCATTCACGGGGTTTTATTGTCTTTTAGGCGCGACGCGCGACGCGCGCGCCGGTGCGTGGCAGCAGCGGGCGCCGATACGAGCGAGGGTTTGCAGGGGATGCCGGGCGCGGACACCGGCCGCCGCCAGAATTTCCAATTCCCCGCGTATTATCCCAGATTACCGGCCGGACACGGCATTTTTTTGAGATATCCGACGATAGCGCCGGAAGAGGATTAATTCGAGCGGTCCTAACCGTATGACGCGTTCGTCACATTTGCCGCGCCGCACCGCTCTCGCCTGCGCCACCCGCCGCTCCGAAACTCGACGAACAGGGGGGACCGAGCGCGCGGGCCTCTTTCCGCGTTTCCGCCGCGATTTTCTGGCCGGTTTCACGCGCCGGAAACGGACAGCCACTCGAAAGCGTCACCGCGTATCCGATTTTCGAAAAACGCCCGGCATTCGAACCGCGGCTACTTCGCTCGGAAAAATCGCGCCGCAACAAACACGTAACCCATTTTAAAGCCCCGAATCTCGACTTTCAAAACCATTTCATACTGCGTTTCATTTCTTGCCGAGATCTTCTCGCAAGACATAGCTAACCCGAGAACTTAAATAAAACCGTCCCCTGGAAGATGCAACGAATTGCATCGTCTCTGAAGAGCTCGAACAATTTTTCCCGGAAGTGAAACTATGACCAATATAAAGCTTTTTTTTATTTATACTAAATTACATTTACAACTAGCTTCCTTGAGCTAACCAGCAAATTTGATGAATTAATTATGACTTGCAAGCGGTAAATCGCTCGATAGCGTTGCCGCTACCATTACCTGCGGTGTTTCTTCTATAACTTAGTTCTGCAAGTCAGTTGGTTTGCTCCTTTTCAGTCTTCTATTTTGTCAGGTTATGTCAGGTTATGTGTGATTTAGATCCCTGATGTGTTCATTAGGGTGGTTTACTTTTTAGTTAGCGAATTTTTTAATCTGTTGTTTGATATTATGCATACCCAAATCTGAAGTGATGTACCATGGAGCGTCAGCAATAATTCTCAGTGCTTTGTTCTGGAACCTTTGGAATATAAAGCTTGAAGTCTTCTTTTTACAACGACTACATTTGGTCCGAGATTTTTCCCAACCGCTTTATAAAATTTCGAATTTGAAGGTGTACTGGGATTTTTACGCCGTCGAAATTGTTCTTCCTCGTTTCTGTTCCGTAGAACTGATAACCGGTTCGGACAAGCGACGTAACTTGAATATTCACGATTCGTCGATATTGCGGCTGGGATATTACAACTGGATCGTCAGTTGCCGCATCCTCGGCAGCTATTTCCTCCTTACGTCGTTCAGCCGCGAAAGATTACGTCTCTTCGGACCGGCACTTACCTCTTTCAGGCATCCGCGGAAGCACCGCTCGTGAATCCATACGAATAATAATTTATGTCCCGCGCGATTCGGACTGCCGGGACGCGCGCGCGGAACTCCGCGGCCTCTCCGCCGCGGTCGTAAAACCGCGGTGTTTTACGAGGCCACGCGTTCCGAAGCGCGGAAAGTAAAGCTAGTTATGAGGGGCGCGCGAGCCTCTTGCCGTGTCGAGAGCGAGCACGATTCGGCCGTGTAAACCACGTGACAAACTCACGGAATTTCCGAATTTACGGCCGCGGCCCTCGGCACGCGTTATTTCGGCCGGTTTCTCGACCTTTTAACGCGTTCGCGGCCGCTGACGCAGATTCCCGTCATTTTAAATTCTATTCACGGTTCGCGTGTAGTCACGTCGTTTTCAATTCTATTGAAGCAAGTATGGCAAGTGTATGTACTGTAAATATCTTTTTATTTTATGGAACACATCATTGTAATATTGATATTTTTAAACGAACTTTGTCACTTTTAATCTTGGTTTTATGATATAAGTTTGTTGGGTTTAAAATTTTGCGATTTTCCTTGGTACTTGATATTGAATATGGAAGATCAGAATATGGAAAAATCAGAATTTCTTGAAGACAGACATCTATGAATTAAACTCGCGTTGGGAAAAGTGTATTGAAACAAATGGGGCACATTTTGATTAAATCAATAGATTTTGAAAAAAGATATGCAGTTTTATATACTCGCTTAAAAATTCGATATTTCATATGCACCAACCTAATATATCCAAATCTATTGGATATGATATCTATTAATTGTTATGATATCTATTAATATCACAAACAAAGCGTCTATCCACAGTAAAAACTGATGAAAAAGCTCCATCACGGTCCCAACCATACACGAAACCGTCGCCACGTTCCCGCGGCAAACGATTCCCCGAAACCCCGGCAAACGATTCCCCGAAACCCCGGCAACTTCGGCGGTTAATTCCAAATTCAGTCCGAAGTCCATAAAATTCCCATCGCATCGGATCAACGAAGAAAGTCACGTCGAAGCAACCCCCGCGTCTCCAGCGTCCCCTTGGAAACCATAAATTCGAGTGCCGCGACTGGAAACCCCGTCCAAAGTCTCCCCGAAACGTCCATGGTGTAGCTTATTGGCCGGGAGAGCTCGGTTATGCCGGTCGCGGTTGGAAAACACCGGTTAAACGAGTGTTGAACGAACGGGCTCCTGCGACGATCTTCGCGTGAATCTCGGCCCGGGGGAGACACAATCTTTCATTTTACTGTCGCTGGTGTAGTTCAACGGCCACGACCTCCGCCATAAATAACAATTTTAGAGTCGCGGCGCGCTGCGAAGGAGGTTTACTGCAAAAATAAACGATAAAGAGTGCGCTCTCGCGACGCTGGGAGGATCTCGCGACGCTGGGAGGATCTCGCTCCCGCCCGCCGCTTCTCGAAAACACGATTTTACGAGTGCGTCGCTCTTCTTTTGCAACTTCCTCCGCATGAAAAACAACGACGAATCGTCGCGGCGGCCCGGAGAACAAGGCGGAGAGGAACGGAGAGACCGAACGGGCCGGGAGGAGTCTGCGCGGGGGAATTGTCCCGACCCGCGAAGGAACACCGGCAGCAGGTCTCCGGGGCGCGATAATTTATTTCCTTTACAATTCCGTCAGTACAATGCGCGAGTTAAAATATTACCGGACCTTCATAACCGCGCGCGTCCCCCTCCCCCCCTTTTCTCCGCAAGAGTTCTTTCTGTCCACGAGATAGGGAGCAGCGCGTTCTCCGCCGCGTGCAAGCCCGTCGCTCCCCTGCGCTGTTTTCAGCGTAGGTGGACGAGATATAGCGGCCTCGTAAATTAACCGACCGAGGCGCCGGGAACGGTGAACTTAAGTGGACGGGCCCGGGCAGACCAAGAACAATGAACGAAGACCCCGAGGCCTGTGCCACCCTCCAGGGGAAATCCCTCCTCCGAGGATCATCCACCGCTTCGTGGCCAACGATAGCCGGAGATCGCGAGGCTCATCGAACAAGTGGAACCATTCGGCATTTTTTTAACGTGTGTCGTGACGGAATCACGTTGTTGGAAGATTGATGTTCGGTTTTCAATGTTTATTGGATGGTGATTGAATTTTCGAAGGGATTGTAGGAGTTGGGGCTGGATTAAACGCGGTCGGTGTGATTGTTTCTCTTGTTTTAAGATTCTGGAGAGTTTGGAGGAGGTTTTTATTATATAAAGAGGTTATAATTATATTGTTGTTTATATTATATTATGTTAGGTGTGTATAATGTATCAGTACATATTATTGTGTTATTCTTGTTGTATACTATATTATTACGTATTATTATTGCATACTACATATAGTATACTATATAGAAAATCCACAGTTTAACCCTTTGACTACTTTTGGCGCGTATTGGCGTCCGTCACATGTTGGCTTTCTGGTACTGTTTGCGCCAATAGATGCCCAGAACAGGTCTCGTCTGTTTCGCTCGTATATTAATAAATTTGATTATTAAATATCGCAAGAAAAGCTTAAAATTAATGTTCACTTCAAGTAATATTGTTTTAATGTAATAGAATTCAGTATTTCGAATATTTTAATATACTTCCTCGGAAGTGTAATAATCAGTGGACGTCACTTGTGAATTCGTACCGCGTGCCAAAGTCTGCCGTAGCAAAAGGGTTAATTATTACTCATTGAAACTGCAACATAAAATATAGATTTTACTTTACAAAAAATATAGATTGCGACAACTGTTGAATCAGTTTATGAATATATCGGAACAACAATCGTCACGCGTGTTCGATCATTGCAGGGGCGGGTTCGTCGCCGCGCACCGACGCGGAAACGAATTTTTCGGTGTTCTCTTTGAGCTTAGCCGTCGGTTGCCCGTGCCCGGGGAAATATGAAAATTCAAGGGGAGTTTAAAAACGCTAAATGAAGCTTTCATGTTCCGGCGAAAAAGCTTCTGTTTCAATAAAACAGGGCGCATGTTCGGGTCTCCTGCCGGCCGCCGTTGCTCGCCGGTACCGTGCAGCGCGTGTACGCGAAATCCTCGTTGAAAAAGGGCATTGTTTGGATATGTATTCAATGAGGAACATGTTACCGTCCAAATTAATCCTCTTGGCACGGCCGGCGAATAATGAAGCGTTCCGTTACACGGCCGAATATATATGCCGGGGCGGCGCGGCGGCCCGGTCGCGTTCCCCGCGGCGGCGTTCCAACGAATTAATTAATAATCGCGTGGTCGGTTTCTTCGCGACGCGTAATTGATCGCGGATCGGCGTTAGACGGCGGTGCCGGCGAATTCTCTGCAAGGGAGAGGATCGTCGGGGGAGGATCTCCCGGGCCGAGATTTTCTGTCGACGCGCGTTTTAAAGAGCGCCCTTGGGCGTCGTCCGCGAACTTTCCGCCGCCGTTCCGAGGAAAGTAAGAACGACAAGAAAGCCGGGAGGATAAGGCGGCACGTTCCACGGCATGGAAGTTCCTCCAACTTTCCATAAGTCACGGTCCCTGGCCTATTAATGCGAAAGAAGCTGGCTCGGTGACGTCGCCACTTTGTCCCCGTCGCGCCGCGCCGCGCCCCGGCTCGGCCCGACATTCTTACGCGGACCAACTTCCCCAACTATGGCAAACCGCCTAACATAAGTCAAACCCGGCTCGATGGCAATCTGTTAAACAATCGACCCCACGGAAAATTCCAATCTCGCGGCGGGATCACGAATACAAAAGGCTTCGAGGAACCTGACATCCTCGGAATCGTGACAGCTCGAACGTCGCAGAAATGTCTACCGTTATTTTCTATTTCAACGTAATTAATAATAATAATAATAATAATAATAATACTGAAATAATATTAATACCACTGCGATAATATTAATAATAATGTAATACTACTGCGATAATATTAATAATAATGTAATACTGCTAGCATTAATCTAATAATATTAATAATAATGTAATAGTATTAATAATAATACAATCCACTCGAAAGCCGTCGGCAATTTTCCTCTCCGACAAGTCCGTCATTCGAACCGCCATAACATCTTCGAACAAAATCGTGTAACATTCCATCTACGCCTCTATCCAAGCTCGACGCTTCTTCTTCCCGACCCCGACATCGATTCTCGCAGTAAAATTTTTACCGCTCCCCGTCGACGTAATCTTCCCGCGACTGAAACCGAGCCCGGCGCAGCTCGCCGCGCGATTTTTCTAAACAATTCCACGGAAATCACTCTCGCCGGCCAAATATAGCGTTCGCGCGAGGGCGCGCTTGTCTCGCAGCATCGATCGGCAATTTCCCCGGCGGAAGGCCGTTTCGGGGGTCGTGTCCGCCATGGGGGTTTAAGCTCCTTTTCACCGGCGTGACAGTGTTCTTGCGCCGGTGGTCTGAAAGCGCCAAAAAATGCGGCGAACTTTATCACGGCGCGCATCTCGGGGGCCGTTCGCCGACTTAACGTGTTCCTTGCGGGCTTTTCCACGGCCGCGAGCATTTTTCACCCGCTACATTCATGCATTTAAATTGGCCGGGAGCTTTTATAAATCCCGTGGCACGCCGTGGCCGGACGCGGGTATCAGCGGGAAAGAACGCGGACGCGGTAAGAGGAAGCGAGCAGCGTCGGTCATTTCGGGCGCGGCGTCCCCTCTTCGTCCCGCAGCACCGCGATTAAATCGTCCGGAGCGAAATTTTCACGAGCTGCGCCGCCGTCCCCTGGCCCCGCGACCCC
>NC_135777.1:2579130-2593527 GCF_028453695.1 Augochlora pura
TCGCGTTCGACTCCAAGCTAAATCAGCGTGCCCCGACCATTGTGACAAAAAAAAGGGTAAAAAGTCATAAAAACATGAAATTAAATCGAGAGACCGTTTTGCTGGCGACCGAAACGTTTGACGAGTAATTGGCCGCCGCGCATCGAGGCCGCCGCAAATTTCGATGGCAACGGCGCGATACATGGCGCGGGTGATCCCCAGCGCGCAATTTGGCGCGTAACGGGACGAGGATAGGCGGGCTCGTCGGCGACGAAATTTCGGTGAACTGTCGCCGGCCGCCGAAAGTAGCGGCGGCAGACAAAACGTCGCAATTAGAGCGGTAATTGCTTCGCGGCCGAAGGAGGGAGAAAGAAAGAAAGGACAGGCGGCGCGGCGCGCCGGAATCGACCGGACCGGGCGGAAAGAGGGGGGCGGGGGGAGACGGAGAGGGGCGGCAAGGTTGTGAGAGGAAAAGGAGGGGCGGGGAGAGGGCGAGAGGAAAAGGGGAGAGGAAAGGGCAATCATGGTAATTACTCGCGAGCATGTTCATTACGAGGCGACGCTCCGCTGTACCTGGATGAAGGAGCGCCTAGGAGCGGCTAGACTTCGACGCGGCTCATTGCGCCCCATATCCTATTTTGCCTTTGTCTTCGCCCCGTGAAACGAACACTGAGAATCCGCTGCACCGTCGTGACTGGAATGCTGTTCCTTTTTGACTCGGATTCGTCCGCTGCCAAGCGCAATCGAATTTCAGGCTAGATACAGCAAAACGCTCTCAGTTTGCAAACGAAAATGGACGATTTGGGTGGAGAAGATACAGTTGTTCGAGCCTCGCGATTGGTTTTTATAGTCGCCGATTGTCAGTAAATATAAAAACGGACTACGTGGCTTGATAATCGTACCTCCTCTAACTTTATCATTGGATGATAAATGTTACGAATTTTATCGATTATACTTTGCATAATCTCTTTGACAATTGTTCTAAAATTATCCTGAAGTGTGCGAAATTTACAAATATAGTATATATATATATATATATAGTATACCATATAGTATATACCATAAGTATTTTGACATAAATCGTAGAAGAAATATTTTTATTACGAGATGTAAAATTGCCATTTCCTTAGACGTGTATACACGTCGTACGCAGCTAACAGGTTAATGGTTACTATGACAACCGATTCACGGGCTATCGATCGGTAAAGTGTTAAAATAACAAGATATTATAGATTATCTGTTGTTTTGTATTTTTCATTGCAAGAATAAAGACTCCGGATTACGAATATACTATTAAAATAGGAAAAGAAGATATCGATTCCTCGATCATCCAACGTCGCTCGAATCACAGCGCGGCCGGCGTCGAAATGAAAAGTGCCGTGTAAATACAAAAGGTAATTCCCCGTTGATAATCTCGAAACATCCCGGCTGCCCCACGGGGCTTCGCCGAGACTCCCTGGCTCTCTCTCCGCGTAGCCCACGCCAGGCCAGTAATTTCTTGGCGAAGTCGAAACAGAGGTTTTCCCGAGTTCGCGAAAGTACCCCGTCGTTATTATCCGCGGGGCCAGTGTAACGCGCCCGCTCGACGCGAACAAGGAGATACGTCATAATAGACGATGTTAGTTTTTAATTACACATTAAACATTTGCACAGCCGCGGGGATTCGTGTTCATTCCCACGGACCCACCGACGCCCACCCCTTCCAGGCCGAGCCGCGCGCGCGGTACGTGCTCTCGAAACCGCCCCACGTCCGCGACTCGTCCTTTCGATTCCTCGCAATTTTCTCCCCTGTTTACACTCTCCAGACTGTTATCGCGCTCCTCGGAATTTTTTTCCGCTCGCCGTGCCTCCCCTGCGCCACCCCTGCGCCACCACCGTGCCTCCATCCACCCTTCCTCTCTTTCTCTCGCCGACTTGTTCCGCACGCGTGCTCGATATTTGCTTTTACGACTCTCTCTCTCTCTCTCACTCTCTCTCTATCTTTGTTTCTCTCGTTACACACGCGATCCGTGAAAACCGGATAGGGAGAGCATACCTCTGGGATTCTTTGGACTCTGCCGTGCCTCTCGCGATATAGGTCGGTCGGCAACGAGGATGGAAACGACGATGTCGGACCACCACGGCGCTGTGTAAATTCTTCCCTTTTTTTTCACGAACAGCAGGACGTCGTCGGGCTCCTTTCTTTCATCTCGAGATCATTCTAGGAGACTCTGTGCGACTCTAAAGTCCAGAGTCTAGATTCTAGTCACTCTAATACACGTGTTCAACGAATTTCGTTGCGCCGTCGTACTGCTTACGTTCTCCGGGGATTTAGAGTAATTAGACGGTCGCTGATATCGCCCACCGTTTCGCTCGTCGGCGCGTTTTGCTGTTCGGAGCGCGACAAAGAGGAGGGTGAAAAAAAATCGTACAACATACTTTAATGGGGGGGGGGGGGGGGGGGCCGTAAAGGGGCAGCTTTGATCTTTGAATTCGTGCTCATTTCACGTTCGAACAAAATTTTTCAATGTCCACAGAAATGTTTGAACTTGGGTTACGCGCCGTAGAAGGGGTTCCCGTTCAACCATTTTCTGGCCGATGTAAAAAATTCTTTCGGGAAAAGCGGACGTAGCAGCGCGAAAGCCGCGGCCCCGCGCTTTCAAACGTGCCTGGGTTCATCCTCTTGGAATTTTTTTCTCGCAAAGTTATGATAGATCAAATATCATGAGCGCGCGGGGATACTCTTTGGTGGCACACTGGGGAATAGTACCTTCTCGTTACCGTCTGCCGTACGACGCTGACGGGTTTTTGGGGGGATATGTTCATGGGGAGATGAAAGCAGATGCGTCAAGGTTTAAAACAAGCGCGGGTAGAATGCTGTACTGTTTACTGCCGAGAAGTTACAGTTTTGCGATTATTCGAAAGTTCGCCCGAAACGTCGACCAATTCGCGAAAGGTTCGTTCGATCTTCGAGGAGGATAAAAATGTGAAAAATATTAGGGTGTTCCATAAATTTCTTCCTTTTATTGATGCGAAATCAATAAACGTTATTTCTTGTTTTCATGCTGACTTATCGTGTTATATATGAACCGTTCTGCTCTATTACTTTTTTCCATCTCTCAGAACGCCTTGTTATGTCCTTTTTACGAAAGAATTCAGACCTGTAAAAAAGATCACATATAGAGCATTTAGAGCACAGTCTTAAATACCATAAAATAGTGCAAAGCGTGGTAGAATGAAGTTGGAGAGAATGTAACAGACTAGAATAGAGTACAATAGAATAGAATAGAGTGTAATAGAGCAGAGTATAATGGATAAGTATAATATAATAGAATGGATAAGGATAATGTGGAATAGCGTGAAATATAGTAGAATATAATGTAGAGTAGACTAGACTAGAGCAGAATAAACAGAATAGAGCTAAATAGCGTATAATAGAGTAGAATAGATTATAAAGTTACAGAGCGAAATAGATTGAAATTGCATGGAATAGAGTAGAATATAATATAGAAAAAGCTATATCAGAGTGTATTCTAGTGTAACAAAGTAGAATAGAGCAGAATAGGATGGAATAATATAGAACTGAGAAGAATAAAGTGTAATAGAGTAAAAGATACTATAAAAGAGTGGAATATAGTCGAATAGAGCAGAATAGACTATAATACATTGAAATATAATGGAATAGAGCAGAATATGCTATAATACTATGAAATATAGTAGTATATAGAGTGGAATAGAGTAGAATATAATGCAGAATAGGCTATAACAGAGAGCAATATAGTGTAACAGACTAGAATAGATCAGAATAGAGTGGACTTGACTGGAATAATCTAGAACAGAGTAAAATAGAGTGAAATAGAGTGAAATGACGCGATTCATAAGGTTGATCGCCGTCAATTGGTGTGGAACCCAAACTTCATACCGATTCACATATCCCACTCCGATTAAATGATTATATACTGCTGTCTTAGGAATGTTAGTGGCCTTCACTATCTCGCGAATACTCATCGAGCATACTCTCGATGTCATACATAGCGTGGCGCGGAAAAAACTTATGGGACACCCTAACATAGCACGTTGCGAAACTAGGCTCTAGTAGAGTCTCGGAGTTCATGTTACTGTTAATTTTAACGTAAATGTTAAAGGAGCCGCAATCGTCGATATGCATCAGCCAGAGTTTAATGATCGTAGGAACGTGCCGCAGTGATCGATACGCTAACCAAAATTTAATGATCGCTGAAACGTGCTGCAATCATCGACGCACCAACTAAATTTCAACTCGATTCCACTGTTATACATTAATGATTAGATATCGAATTTTATATATTTCCGACGAAAATGGTTAGCTCGAATTTAAACGAAACGAACGAATAAAATAATCGACGAACGTCGCTGTAATGAATAATCTGTTGTAATTGTAAGCCCTTTGAAAACACTTTTAAAATATGAAATCAGGAATACGTTTCTGTTTCAATTAAAATAATTACGATTTAAACATTGGCCGCTACTTTCTATTCGTGACGAATATAATCGTCGGAACAGAGCTAGCAATGCTTAATTAACAATGTTTATTTTACACAAAAATTCACAGATTGATGCTTTGTTCGTTTCAGACATAAGAAAATAATTACTAATGTAAAGTCGTTTTATTTAATGATTATAAATGAAATAAAATATATGAATTATATTTTATTACTGATAATATACTATTTGGAATATTGTATAATAATATTATATATAACATTGGCGCCTTCCTCTAGCCAATAAGACATGCAATATACCGAATTCTTGCACATCTCATAATATACATAACCTAGACGCTTTACGTTGCATTATTACCATTTTCCATTTTAACCCTACAGTGAGCCAATTTAATTATAAAAAATTGAAAAGTACCATGCATAGAATTTATATCAGAGTAATAAAAAACTAATAAAATAAATATTTAATTATTTAATTTCTACTGTATTCAAACGTTCTTGCGATCCGCGTCGATCGCAGTGGATCGCAGGCGACCGCCGCGAGGATCTAAAGGTCAGAAATCAATTCGATCCTAAAACGGCGCGACCGGAACAGCTTCGACTCGGAGAAGAAATCGTTCGGATTCATTTTTCAACGAACCCCGTTGTCCGTTAGTCGTTAGCATGCTCGAGAACCAACGGTCGGCCCCGGATAGCGATCTCCTCGGGCACGCGCTCACTAACCATGCGAGTTCTGGATATATTTTTTTCTATGAAAATCCAGCTGCGAAGCGAGCTACACGGCTGGCGAAAATTTTGCTAGATATAATACGGCAAGAGGGGCACGGTATAAGGGAGCTGCATCCGCGTGCTGGCTGTAAATGCAAACGGCGCGGCTGCGGGCCAAGCGTGACGACCGCGTAATCCGATGCGCCCGGCGAATGTCGTTTTGCACATTATTTTTCTCTGTCTCCGGGAAATTTCGAACTGTCTGCGCTCCGTAGATGGGAGGCTGCGGGACGCTGAATCTCGTCCCGACGAAATAAATTCAGTTTCCCCCTCCTCCCCTCCTCCCGTTAACTTCATTTGTGTAAAAGAACTGCGCGAAGTTGCCCGGAATATTTCACCGTCGCCGCGAAGCATCTCGCGGGGGTCTCGTTACCCTATCAGATATCAGAAACGTTTTAGCCGACCAAGAAGCCGCATCATTTCGAGAAGGCGACGTTCTTTTGTTACCTGGGAATCGTCCGGAAGCGCGTTATTCGAAATAATCATCGCCCCAGGTGCTGAACGTTCGTCATTATCCCTCGAATTTTACAAAAATTGCTATTATTCTACGATGGTTGCTGATCAATTTAATCAATTATGAATGCCTCGTGTAAAAGACACAAGAAGATCTTCGCGTTGTCCGAGCCCGATTTCACGGATAAAGATGTTATCGTCCGGTGAATCGGTAGACGTTTTAATCGTTCGAGGGGTAGATTACGATGAAAGACGCTCTCGCAGTCTTGACAGTTTCCATCCCCGTAGTCGGCAGGAGTCGTGAAATTTATCGCTTCCCGTTCCTGGCACGTCGCGCACCGGTATCCGTGAATTCAGAACGGCACTCGACGGCCAAGTAACAATGCGCTCGATAATGATAACCCGAAGTTATCGCGAGCCACCACCGGAGGAGATGAGAACGGAGATGGAAGCCTTAAAGCGGAGATTGTTTCACCGGCGAAGTATCGCGTGTACAGACGACGTCGAAAGTTCGACTTCCGCAGCGGCTGCTGCCCGCTGACCGACGATTTCATTTTCTGAAGATTCCACCGGCGCCGCGCTAGCTCGACCGCAAACCCGCGGAAACTGTTTCGAAAATGCCACCATATTCCCCCTCTCTCTCTCTCTCTCTCTCTCTGTTAATATCTCGCTGTTTGTATGTCTCTCTTTCTCTCCCTCCCTCTTTCCATATATGTCTCTGTCTTTCTGTCTTTCTGTCTTTCTGTCTTTCTGTCTTTCTGTCTTTCTGTCTTTGTCCTCCTGTATTTGTCTTTCTGTTTGTCTGTCCGTCAACCTCTGTCTTAGTATATGTCTTTGCCTGCCTCTATCAGTTTTTGCCTCTGTGTTTCTCTTTTTGTATGTCTCCCGCTCTCTCTCTTATTCTCTGTGTCCCTGGACCCCTCTTCCGTTTTCGACAGCGAAGCATCCGACTTCTAGCGCGTCTGCTATCAAAAGCGTGGCCCTCTCTGCTTTTTAATCTCCTGAAATGGGGAATTCTGTTAAGTATAAGCGCTCGGATTAATTTAGTATCGCCTGGAGTACTTTACGGTAGTAGCCTCGCCTTTGACCGGGAGGCAGCTCGAGTCGCGAAGCTTCCAATACACTTCGCATCGTCAATTTTGTGTTTTCTAGTTACTTCTCTTTGAAATTTCTTCGAGCACGCCTCTGCACCGCGGGCAGAATCGCGCGACGCTGAAAAAGTGTTCGCGGAACTTTCCTGGCTCGGCCTGAAAATATTCTTGTTCGGCTGTTCGAAGCTGTTTCGAGATGAACATGGAAATGCGTTTATACAATGACGAACCGTTGACGTAATTGTATCTCTTAGTGCCTTCACGTTGAGTTGAAACTTCTACCCTTGTCACCCCCTTTTTCTCATTATCTTATCATTCTCCCTCTCTTTCTCTTCGTCTCTCTCTCTCTCTGTCTATCTTTTTCTCCTTCTTTTTTCCCTCTTTTGCATATTCTTTCTCCCCTTCTCTCTTTCCCTCTTTTGCATACTCTTTCCCCGCCTCTTTTCCCCTCTTTTGCGTACTCTTTCTCATTCTCTTAAGAGCGAGATCTCTTTTTCTCCTTACTTCCCTATCACTCGCACAAGCTCCATCTTTCGGCCATTCAGAACTTCGAGGAACCTACGCAATCATCACATACCATCTCCAAACATCTCTCTCCTTCATTCCACATTTTACTACGACCACTGTCAATCACTCTGCCATTCGCCGACGAAAAAACCGTCCACTTCCTTGGCGGTTTAATCGCGTCTGAGCAGGTCCGGTCGATTTTTCCGGCAATAATACGGGCGATTCCGCGGCACAAAGGTGTTCGAACGAAGCCACCGGAGGGATATGGATTCAGCCCATTTGCCAAAACTGAACAATGGTGCGAGGCTCAGGGGGACCGCGGTTATCCCGGAATCAATCAAATCCCATTGCTCGTGAATCCTCCGGCATCCCAGCGGCAATTACACCGAGAAATTTCTCGGTCGCGCGGATTAATTTCTTTCGCGGGACGCGGCGCCGGCATTAATCCGAGCCGCCCTGCCGTAGAAAAGCACCGCGGGCCACGGCTTAATATTCACGGGACATCGAGCCGAGTAATTATTTTTCTAATTCGCCGGGCGCGCGGTTCACGGTGTCTCGGTCTTCACACGCTCGCTGTTCGCGCAGGCGAACCAGCTACGGCCGCGATCGTTAGCGTCGTTAATTTGCCGCGTGTTTTCGTGCAGCACGGCCGAGGACGCGGCCGCCGTGCCCGCATAAGCACACCGGCCCCTCCCCTCTGGTGAAAATAGGATGACTCCGATGGAGCCACTCGAGTCAGCCGGTTATTTCCGAGCCGCGGTTGGTTCGAGCCGCGGTTTCCAAGCGGTTGTTTTGCGAAACACGCCCTGACCCCGGGATCTCTTCGGACTATTTCGACACCGCGAACTCGCTCCAATCCGCTCCTCGACATTTTCTTCCGAAAACAACCACCGCCCGGCCAGGATTAAACAGCTCGCGTGCACCGGTTTTTTGAATAATTAACGGGATCAGAATATTGCCGTCGCGCCCTCCGCGCCCGTTGCTAAACGCATAAGCAGGTACAGTGTTCTTCGTGGAGAATGCTCGTTGATTAAACCGTGTTATCCGGTTCGCAGATTTTTCGGAATATTGATCCTTTGTGCTCTAGTGGCGCCTATAAATCGGCAATAAATATTGTTATATAACTAACAAAATAATGTTGACATTATTAAATACCCTTCTGTTAAAAGTGTAAAAGTTTTACGAGTCACAAAACTCAATCTCATATAGCAAATTATGCTTGATACTATACTATTGCTAGTCTAAATAGCAATTTTGGATCTGAGCTTAAAATGGCTTCGAGTGCAAAGCGTTGTTGAAAATTGTTGCATCGTGGTTTAAAATTATCTTTAGCTTGCATTATTTGGTTATATTTAAGATACTGTTGAAAGATTTATTTATTAATAAATTGATAAATTAATACATTTATTTCCTTTAATATATTTAGCGACGAGAAACGAGAATTTTCGCTTTATTCTGCGCATTTTAACATATATTTATTATTGTTTTTCTGAGAGTTGAATATATATAACTCCTGACTGTTTCAATAAAACGTATAAGTAACGAAAATACATGTTAAGGTTATATAATTAAAATTACGAGAGTAGAAACGAAACTGTTCGCAAATTCGTTCGGATTTTCTTACAAATCGCCGCGTCGTTCCGTTTTTCGTTCGCGAGATCGGTCGATTTCGTACGATTCCCATCGAACGTACGCCTGCTCGGATCAACGATTCATTGTTGCCCCGGAGCGCCGGGAATATTAACGGCAAAGGAAAAAAATAGCGGCGTTTTCGAAAAGTCGGGCGCTTTCATCGGCTAACCGAAAGAGAAATAAAACTGGCCCCGTTATTTGTATCGAACTCCTACGCAAACTCGCGAAAATACCAGGGAAAATCGGAGCCGTCGGACAGTACCTAGCCGGGAACACGGTCTGGATGGTTGCCAGATTTTCATCCCGTTAACAAATTTTTCCCGGCCACGGAAAAAGGAGGATCGCGGCGGATGGACCGGGGGGTGGGAGGGAGGGAGGGAGGGAGGGAGGGTTATCCTAATCGGTCTGTAGCAGCGGCAGTATATTCCGCAGTGGAGTTTCGATAGATGACCACGTCGCTCGGCGAACAAAGGGTATATCGTTGTATCGTAAACAAGATAAAACTACGCCATTGTGTTTCTCCCTTGCAAGGAAAGGTCACGGACTTTGGGTCACCGATTCCCATAAAATTCTTTCACACTTTTTTTTTTTACTGTACACGAAGTAAAAGTTATTTTAATCGTGCACGAGCGAGAAAGATATGGTTTAAGACTATATTCACCGAATAGTAAAATTCATTGGTGCATTTTATTATATCATATTATAATATACTACACTGTACTGTACTATGCTATGTTCTATATATTATTTTGGACTATACTATAATATTATATACCGTACTGTATAGAAACATAAATAGGAAAACAGGATATTATACTATAATATTCTGTACTGTACTATACTATATTATACTCTACTATACATGTAATATAATATATCATACTATACTGTAGTGTACATGGAATATATAGTATATTATGCTACAGTATCCTATACTGTACTATATTATATATACATTACATTATTATATATAATATATTATACTATATATAGTATAGTATAGTATATATAAGATATATAGCATATCATATTATAATATAATATGTTATAATGCACTATATTATATTAATTATACTATATTACTGTATCCTATACTGTATTATAGTACATATAGAAGATATAATGTATTGTACTATAATATTCTATACTCTACAATATTATATTATACTATAGTACATTATGTATCATACTATGCTATCGTATATATAGGATATATAGTATATTATACTGTAATATTCTATAATGTACTGTATATCATACTTTACTATACTATTCTATACTATACTACATTATTATACTAAATTAAATTACAATATACTATATCGTATGATAAAATAGGAAGAATTAAAAAAGGGACTGTCGCGAGCAACTGCACGGACGCATTCTCCACCAAATGTACCGTCGAATAATACTGGCTTAGCCGAGCACGTGCTCGTAGCGATTTCCGAAAAATCGTCGACGGCGATTTCGCCGTGAAATTTATGCAGCCCGAAAGCTGTCGGGCGATTCCCTTTTTTAATTCGCGGCGCCATTGATTCGGCGGACCGCGAGGGAAAATTTCGGAAAAAAAATTGCGCCGATAGAGAAATAACGTTTTACAGGGCGGGAGGGGACGGGGGGAGGGAGGTCGGCCCGGCTGAAAACCCGCGAAACGCGCGCCCGCGCGTACGCGGCACGTTCGCGGACGTGACGTACGCGCGTTAAACGCGTTTCCGCGCGCGGGGTGCCGGCGAGGCGGGCGGGACGCGGAACGGAAAACAAGGCGTTTTAATTTATTTCCCATCGACGTCCACTCGGCGATCCCGCGATAAATCGAGGACCAATTTTTACCCGGGGCCGGGACACGCGGCAGACAATCGTGCAGAATTTAGCGTAATTTTCCACGTTGACGCGACACACCCGCCGCCGTATCGCTTTGATCCCCGACAATTCCGCCCCGGCCGCTGTCCGGCCGCCTCCCAGAATGTATTGCTCAATTAGTAAAAAAAATTTCGGCGCCGGCCGGAAATGCGCCGCGCGGAGGAGCACAGAGGGAGGGAGGGCGAAGGAGGGAGAAGGGTTCGCGTCGGTCTGACCGGTTGGAAAACAGCCATTGCGGATTCCAGCGCGTGACCGTGGCGTGTTCGTTTCGGCTATGATTAAATCGGGTGTCAAAACGTTTCCGCCAGGTATTGTTAAAAATTGAAAAACCGTCGGCTCGAAAGTCCAATAAATTGCTCCGCGTGCCCCGAGGTGTTGAACCTCGCCTCCCACGCCCCCTCCCCTCACCCGGGCCGGGGCAACCCTTCCGGCGGTGACGCTCTTTGGTATTATTTTAAAATTTAAATTGATTCCGCGGCCGTTCCCAGCGTCGAAAGTTGAGCACTCGCGGTCCGGCTGATTAAATAGGATCTTTTGCGGATTAATTTGCATGTTTCGTGGTATTTTGTAGGTATAGTAATCGTTGCTCGCGGACGTTCGTGGCCGCGGTACGCTCGCGATTTTTTGGAACGGTCTCTTGATGCGGCTTGTGATAACTCGTTGCGAAGGTGGGACGTTTCGGTGTATGGGTATTTTGTGTGAAACTGTCTAATACGTCTCTGTTCGTGAATTTACGCGATTATCTGCTCCACGTGGTTTAGATTTACGCGAATAATCGTGTAAATTGAAACTGTCGCTGTAAAAGGACAAATGTTGGAAATAAAAGCTAGTAACAGTTTTAGATGTATTTATATTTACGTAGATTTATATTCATATATTTCTATATATTTGTACATATTTATATCTATATACGTATTTATATATTCTTGTACATTTATTTACATTTATTATATACTTCTACACATTTATATTCTATTATTTACAATTTAGCAACAAGATTAGTAACACATTCCAGGAAAAGAGTATGCCCATTTTATTCGCTGCCACTATTCTTACTATAATTCAAAACAATGAACCTTAATTTTTTAATTACCATAAACTCATCATCTTCATCGCTTAAAATATTTAAAAATTCGTCTTCCTTTCCATTATAAATGTACCATTTTTCTCAATCAATTTTTCTCAATATTTGCTCATATTCACAGCAACACTTTATTAAACTTTAACAGAACTTAAAAATCTGGAACATTGTACTTTGAACTGAACGTCTAAGAAAGAATTAAATCTATACCATAAAAATCGTTTAAAATGAATATAAACTTTGACATTAATTAAACAAAATCTTTGTTGCAGGGAGAGGCATGCAACCGTGCAAGAAGCGTTCACCGTGGCCCGCAGTAGTGCACGGTGAGTTGCGCATTGGAAACGAAAATCCTCGCAGGCGTTTTCGCGAGCCAGGCAATTAAATAGCCAGACGCGTACGATATAAAATATCGATAAAATATCGGCGAAAAGATTCGCGCTCTTCGGTCCGCGTTTAATTTTCAATACGCAATTTCCTTAGCCGCGCGATCGCTCGCTGGCTCGTTCAAGCTATTAGGTTGGTAAGAAATTAATGTCGGTTCTCGAACTTTCGAACTTTGACGCACGTTATGGGATAACAATTCACTTTATTCTGTTTACCTTCCATTGTTAATTAACGGTGTAGATGTCGTGCTGCATGCTGATATCTGTGCTTTTGTTTTTCCTGTTAATTTGTGCTCACCTCAAGTTATTCCATAATAAATTATACAATTTTGCATAGGTTATAAATATGGAGCTTGTAATCTAAGTTATTAGTGCAAAACAATATCATAAAATTTTGGGACATTATTGAATACTATAAAATATAATTTTTGCAATTCAGAGAAATAGAAAGAGAGAAAGATAAAGAGACAGAGAGAGAGAATGTGGGAGGGTGTGAGAGAGAGAGAGCGAGGAGAGAAAGAGAAAGGAAGAGGAAAAGAGAGATTGTGGGAGAGTGAAAGATAGAAAGAGAAAGAGGGAGAGTGAGAGAGAGAGAGAGAGAGTGAGTGAGAGAGAGAGAGAGAGAGAGAGAATGTGAGAGAGTGAGAGAGAGAAAGAGAAAGAGAAAGGAAAAAAGAGATTGTGAGAGAGTGAAAGGTAAAAAGAGAAAGAGACAGAGAGAGGCAGAGAAGAAGAGAGAGAGAGAGAATGTGAGTGAGTAAAATAGAGAGAGGAAGAGAGGAAAATCTGGAACAGAGGACAGAGAGCGCGACGCGAAATTCGCGCGACGCGGCGGGCGTGATATCGCATCAAATTCGCTCGAAATTCGGCGGGGCCGGGGGAACGAAGAATAATAACAAGCGTTTTACGAGGCCGGGACGTGTACGGCGGACATAATTGGTCACAGAAACGAATTTATAACGCGCGCGGACGCGTGCGCGAATAAAAATCCGCCCCGCCCCTCTTTCGGTGCCGGACACGGGCCCCGAAAGTGATTAACAAATTCGCGCGGCTCTCGCCGGGAATTCCAATATGCCGTAATTTTTGCGGGGCCGAAATTCGAAGGGCTCGCAAACCGGCTGTCCTTGCGCCCTCTGGAAAACAATGGCGCACGCAAGACCTAACGTGAAATCATTCAAACCGTGCAACAGTCGAAGCTGCCACTCTGAATATATCTTGAAGGTGCTTTTTAAGTTACAACTTTATTCATTTTATAATACAACTTTAATATGAACAATGGAATCAGAAGGTAAAAATGACGATGTGATATTTGTTTCTACGCTTTTTACACAAATTGGTCGTTGTTATGAACGTACCGATTGGCAATTTATTTTCTATAAAAATGGACTTTGTAAAAGTTCACTCGTTATAATGCAGCGTATAAATTATACGACAATTTATGGCTTCTAACTTATAGTATAATTTACAGCTTATAACTAATGCGCGTAATTATTCATATTTGGCCTGATCATCGTATTACGGGCTACGCCCGTATTTGTAGGTTAAGGGGTTAATAACAAGGGGTTAGAATTTTATTCCAATTTTAAAGAACAGAATAACACCCATATTTATTAAATTGTTCCTAGTAATTTCCATCACGAGTCGGACTCGTCAAATTTACATTACGGTAAAGGGTTAATCGGCAAGGGGTTAATCGTCGAACGAAGGGGTTCCGCGGCCATGGCGGAAACCGAATGCGCTCGCGTCGGTTCGAAGGAACGTAGCCCCGGCCAAAATAACGCGGCGCGGCGCTAGCCGTTCCGGTATCAGTCGGATTAATGATGCTCGGGCGCAACAACGAGCCGTAGTAGGCTAATAATGTCTGCAGCAACGGGGCCGAAGCTCCGACGGTGTTGGTTTATTCATCGGCGCGCGGCGGACGGTAAAGTGCACTACATAGATTTCCGCGCGAGTTCCCGCGGCTATTTCACCCCCGCCCGTCCGCCCCCGCCGCGATACCTGCGCGTTGCCGCGCGCGGAGCAAGGTAAGTTAATATCGCCGGCCGGGAAATCGAGTTTACGCGGGAAAAGAACGGCGGCGAACGGGGCGGGGGCTGTTGTTCTTCGGCCAGCGTCGAAGTTTCATTCCGGCGCCGCACAATGCCGATGCTTCTTGCTTCCTTTTTTTTCTTTTTTTCTTT
>NC_135777.1:2594027-2624817 GCF_028453695.1 Augochlora pura
AAACGGTGTTACAGCGTTCGCGGGCGTATTAATCGAGGAGTCGTCAAATATTTTCATCTCATTCTCGGCGGGGTCGGCCGACATCAAAGGGAGAAAGCGTCCCCAACGAAAACAGACCGCTTTGAGGACAAAGAACGGCAAGACGGCGCGACGCGCGGCCGCGCAAAGTCCTCACACGTTCTCTCATAATTATTTTCTCGTTATTGCTAAGAGCGGTCCCTTGCTCCCGGCTGTAAGTCCGTTACCGTGAACCCACTTTGCCTTACTGCTAAGACGTCGTCTCCCTCCGTCGTCTCCCTCCGTCGTCGCGACGACTACCACGTCAGACGTCGTCCAGGCGCACCCTTTGGAAAAAATTCGAGGGGAAGAGATGTAACTCGCTGGAGAAACAGCTGATTGCGAGGGTGGTCGGAGGAGCGCGATATTGATCGATTAACTGATTGTAGAAAGACATTTTCTTAGACTGCCGCCTGGATGCTTGATCGTTCCGGATATTCTTTGAATAGATACGGCACTAAATTTCTAATTTTTGAAAAATGGAATGAATAGAAATTTTTTTAAATAGCGAAGTCTACAGCTTTGACGGTATCAAAATGTTTCCTATATGTATGGGGTATTTTAGCGTCAAGTTTTTTGGTTCTAAGAAATATAAAGCGTCGTCGAAACTTGCATAAATAGACCTTGTCAATTCGATTGCAAGATCTACAATTTCTTTAAAAAAGATTCCGCAACTTTAAAAACGCCGGGAATTCTCAAAATACAACCCATCGTGGATTATTAGCAATTACGAATTATATCGCGCCCGTTCCCTTGTCCAGCACCGTAATAACCCGTCAACCAGTCGGCGCTATGTAAGCCCGCGCTGAAAATTAGCGAGACACCCCGCCGGGACGGCGTGCGGTCGAATTTCGGATGGCGGGCAGGTTGCCGCAAAGAACGACGTCGTCTCATCTGCGGCAAGAAGCGTCTCGTCTGGTTCCAATATCTCTTGGGTCGCGATCGCGACGTATTCCTCGCTTTGTCGATCCCCGCGCCGGCAGATAAGAAGGGAAGTCAACGGGCCGTGAAAACACCGCCTGGGAGAAGCATAAATTCGCGGGAATATTTTTCTGGGCGTCTGGCGCGACTACACCTGTTCCAGCCGGCGTTCGACACCTTGTACGACCGGTGCCAAAGCCCCGGCAGCGACGATTCCGTCGACGACCTTTCTCTCTCTCTCACTCTCTCTCATCCTCTACGTCCGAGCCCCTCCACCCCTCCTTGTGCCAGCGTCGCGGCGCGTCGCGTCGCTCGTAAACCAACGCGAGAAACTTTCGAAATTCCCGGGCCAGGCGCTTCCGGGATGCCCTGCCAAATCGGCGCTCGTAAATAGAGGAACGTACGCCGCGGGGTCGATAGCCCGCGGCAGCTCGATAACACTTGTTCGCAATCTTTCTTTTGGCGTAGGGACGATGAAATTTTCCCCGCGACGCCTCGCCGAGCCCGAGATCCTTTGAATATTGACCAGCTGGCCGGCCATCTTAGCTCCCCGGGATATTGGGGGCCGCCGCTCACCTCCGGCTCCTCCGCGGACGCCATTCCGGATGATAAGACATCGACAATACCTCCCCGGCCGTCCCTTCAAAATATTTATTTGCCGCGCGCCGTCCCACCTCCCCGACCCGGAAACTTTAAGATCAAAGCCGTCGGCGGGGCCTAAACGATGGCTCGCCGAAATTGCCACCGGTGACCGGCTTTATTCCCGGCCAGAAATCAGACCGATGCGAATTTTACCGATCTCTGACGGATATCGGCGGACGGGGTTGCCGACGCGAAGGAGTTATTACGGGGCTCTGAGGTCGGGGACGCGAGATGCGCTAGATTCGGTACTTGATAAGACCGCAATTGTAATCGCAAGATTCTTAACCATTCAGCTGCGTCAATTTAATTTGCAGATAAATTTTGTTATGCGTTTTATCGATCACGATAAGTATAATTTTGTCAACGGTTATTCTAGAATTATCTTAAATTGTGCGAAATTTATGAATATGTTTTATAAGTATTTTAACCTAGATCGTAGGAAAAGTATTTTTCTTGTAAAATGTAAAATTGCCATTTGCTTGTTACATGTATAGTCACAATATAAAAAATATCGAATCTAGAGTATAGAATATTTGTATAATAATATAAAGAATATAGAATACAGAGTATAGAATATATATAGGATAATATAAAGAATGCTATAATATACACAATAAAAAATATAGAAATAAAACA
The DNA here is from genome assembly GCF_028453695.1 of Augochlora pura. Taxonomy (NCBI): domain Eukaryota; kingdom Metazoa; phylum Arthropoda; class Insecta; order Hymenoptera; family Halictidae; genus Augochlora; species Augochlora pura. Next base: position 2,596,284 of record NC_135777.1, read on the forward strand.
AAATATTTATATCAGTAATTCGCGTATAAAAATTGGACCTGGTCACTGCTTTGTTAACAACTAGCAAACAAAACCACAAATTGCGTTTGCACTGAGGATAAAAATTACCTAAAATAACCTCAGGAATCTCCCGTTACCCTCTCGCGAATAACTTTCGAAACACCCTGTACATTGGCTACCTCGAACGACCGTAAAAGCTTCTGTTCCCCGCTAAAAACCAGCGTCTGACCTCTTTCGGTTCGAACACGGTCGAACTTTGATAAACACGGAACATCTCGGGGTTCGTCGAACGCGTCGCACCATAGCGATGATTTCGCACTCTGATTTCGCGAGCCGCGGCAATGCATCACGCGCGGCCGTCCTACCAGCGAATGAAGGAGTCGGCGTCGCCTCGTGTCGCGTCACGCAATATTTTCCCGTTAATTTGTTGATTCGGGCGCGAGCCCGTCGCGCGTATATGCAACGAAGGTTTATCGGCGCTGGTCGAAGCGCGCGCGCGCGCCTTCGCGACGCACCGGAATTTTCTTGCGTTCCCTGCCGCGGGATTCCGCGTATCGATCATCACCGCCGCCGCCTCCTGCGGAACCGCGCATCGGTCATTCACAGTGTATCACAGCCGATGGACCAACGGCGACTATATCGGCGTCATTATCCGGTCGCGCGAATGCGATTACCGGAACGCGTTTGTAAATCCCAAGCGATACACAATCGGGGGGGACCGCTCGACGATCCTCGTCAACCGCGGCCATCCGATCGAATCATTTCTTCGTCGGACAATGAACGCACGGCCGCGAACTCTATCCGCGCGTCATGCAATCGGAACCAACGGGATACCGGCGAGTTTGTCGGATCGTGACAATGACGCGACGCGACGCCCGTGCACTCCCGTTTAGACGATATCATCATTTGCGGCAAATCCCGCCGCGATTCTAAACGTGCCTAAAGATCCACGAGGTAGATAACGATGATTTTTTTAAATCATTCTCAACTGGCCATTTTTGGACGGGTTCGAGTAAATTGAATTTTCTTGAGACGTTTAGGATGGAGGAGAATTTATACTGAATTTAGTATGGTCAAGATGATTGATTTTTAATTCGACTATAGTACTGGTTATCTTAAAGATGTCCACTTTATATTTATCTCGAGTTTGAATGACTTATGCATTGAATTGGATGTCCTTTTAATGACCGAAATATGACTATAAATGTCATAAAATGACCATAATAAAAAAAGACCATAAAATGTCTATAAGACGTTCATAATTGTCTTTTAGACGTCCGAAGGAAGTTCGAAAGACGTGTAAAAGACGTTTTCATTTGTAAGATAGGACAATTTTGGGATACCAGAAGTTTACAAATGTATCTATGCTATCTCTATCGTGACAGATGATTGAATAAATTAAATCAATCATTATTATTGCTAGGTGACAATTCACCCTTAGCACCTTTAGCACCCTTAGCACCCTTAGCACCCTTTACACACGACACTACATTAACTAAAAATGAATACATTCCTTCCGACCATATTATTTCATCTTCCCTAGCTTATTATCTTTATTCAATAAATATGAAAATGAACAAGCACGCTTATAAAAGACCCCTATTAATCGACAATTAATTAACCCCGGAGAAATTGATCAACGTCAAAACTCATCCAAAACTAGCGCAGCAATTTTTATCGTCCCCTCGGTGTCACCGCTCGAGCACATAGGGTCGAAACACCACTCGCCATGATTATTTCGAACTGTCTTGTTCCAGTTCCGATAACCGAATTACCGCGAATTCACGATGATTTTTGGGGAGATGTTAGCCCGCCATGTAACGCGTCGACGTAACCTATCGAGCCTTAAAAGTAACCAACGCGTGCCACATTATTTAGACGTTTCGCCAGTTTTGCGTTCCATTTATGACTGCGCTGATGCAGGATCCGAGGGGAGGGGGAGGGGGGACGACGACCGACCGCTGCGTTAATAACTGCAGCCGCGACATTTTCGCGTGCAGCAGGCGACGCTTTGGCACGCGCGTGTCCGGGATTAATCGCGCGTGCAATCTCGCAGCGGTGCTGTTTCATGGGAAGCGCAGACGGCGAATTGAAAGTAAATCGAACGCGACCGCGGAATTCCGCCGCGTCATTGCTCGACCCTCCTATTGTAATCGATCTATCGAACCGCGCTGCAGAGGCCGTTGCTACGCTAACTACGTAACGAACGAAAGAGGCTTCATTCTCTCTCTCTCTCTCTCTCTCTCGCTCTTCTCTTTTTCTGTTCGAGTATGGATAGAGCTCGGTCAACCCTCGGACCGGACCCATTTTATTCTAGCACCGATATCAACCTTTTTCTCTCTATCCTTCCGAGCAATTGCTCCGCCCTGTTCAGCCGGGCTTGTTTGCCGGAGACAAGCGATTCGGCTGGCGTTCGAAAGTAACCAATCAAATTATAATAGGGGAGCACCGCCCGCGAATTGGACACTTTTATTCGGGTCGCGGTAATAAAAAGGATAATAAAACGATCCATCTAATTCTAGTTCGAATCGTCGGATAGATGATGATCTATCTTTTGATATTTTATAGGAAAGGAGCTGTCTTTTCCTATAAAAATGCATAGGAATCAGCGAGCGCTATAAACGTTTACTGTTTTATTTTTAAATCGTTTAAAACGCGTATTTCGTCTCACGCGGGTGCGGTGTACTGAACGGTATACGTGTCTTTACAACTTTAATAATTGTAGAACAGAGATTGTCGAACCGGTCATCCGGCAACGATGATACGGTTATTGTTAATTACGTAAAAATTCGAGGAACGCGTAGCTCGTAATTACAATCTGTGCTACGGTAAAATAATATAAATCAAAATACGACGATTTGTAAACGTTTATTTATTTGTAAATCGTATATTATGTTTGTAATGCATAATTGTAAATTGTTTATCCTGCAGATTTTCTCCGCGGAATTATTGCGTAAGCGTGGACGAGTTATTTTGGCAATGTTTCATGTTAACCCTTAAATGCATGAATTAATGAATTTTATTTAAAAATTAGGGTTATAATATTTCAAATGAGTGGAAATCGGGAAAAATATTAAAAAAAATTATAAGTCATATCTTATAGGGTTTTTATTGAAAAATATTAATGATTCATTTTTGGTACACTATGCAAAATAGACATAAAAATTCTTTAGTTAGTATGAAAGAGATTGAAGCAGTCGTTTCCTTAAAAAAGAAACCTTACCTTTAGAAAATATTTTTTGTTTAACGAATACACCAAAATATTTCTAAATAATCCACTTCCAAAAGTACGTAAATGAACCCGCTGTCAAAAATGCGCGCCAATTGGTATAACGTCAGAAAGATACAAATATTGAAGTCAAATGTCATTATTTTAGTTAATTTTTGATAAGTCAATGGACAAAGGAATCACTGCCATTCAGCCAAATGTATCGATATCAAAACTGTTGTCGGGTATCCGCGCAAAAAGTTATTGATTCATTTTTGGGACTCTATGCATTTAAGGGTTAAATGTTGATTAAATTGTGCGCGAAATGTTCGCCCCGGGTGGTTATCGTGGCGCGAGGCGGGGGTTTGGATCATCTCGGGCGGTGTACTAAGGTGGCCAGGAGTTTCTTTCACTTTCTCATTAACATGGCTGCCGAAAGTTTCGAGGGCCAGTGTAAACGAGCGGGCGGCCGACCGAGAAACCGGGAGGTCAGGGCTAGAGGGCAACGCTTTATCAAGCATTTGCAGACGTGCTCGGCGTACGAGTCGACCGGGGCTAACCACTAATTGTACCCGGCCCGAAAGAGTTATTACGAAGGGAACCGGCGCGGCGCGAGCCGGCTTCTCGATTTTCCGGCATTCCGCTCGTGTAATAGGCCGTCCCCGCCCTCTTTTCGCCGGCCGCACTCTCGCCGTCGCGCCGGACTCGCCTTACGAATCGATTACGAATTGTCCGAACGAGCGGTGTCTTTAACACTGCGTTTACGAAGCGCGACAGTTTCACGTAGAAAAATTTGGAGATCGGTCAGATTTATCTTTTCCTACGCATTCTTTCAATTATGCATTTAGCGAGACGAATATATTTGTCAAAATTGATTTTCTTCTACGCCTTCGAATTTCGAAATTTCCTATTGTAGCGCGACGTTGGTTTTTGAGATTATTGTACATAGGAAAGGCTCGATGCGTGACGAGTTCGGTACGCCGGCGACGCTCGGTGACCGTACCCGCGGCGGAGCATGTACCGAGAGTCATAAAAGTACAAGACTCGGTTCTCATTAGTCAAGTGCTAGCACCCAAAAATGGTATAAAAAGGGCACCCTTAGCCAGAATAAAGTCAGTCTTGCGAGAATCTTGCGGAAGGCAGTGTAGAGAGTAGATACTGATAACGTTGACCTCTCTGCCAACCTTCTAAGAGACCAGTAGGGAGTAGATACCGACAAGGTTGACCACCCTGACTACCTTTCTTAAGAAAATCTGGATCTTGGTAGATAGGCGTTACGTCTTGACCCAAGTGATGATCCGCGCCTTGACCGAGACGATCCGTCAGTTTCTCCGTGCGAGTCCGGTTCTTTTTCACAATCTCTCAACGTACCAGCGAGCATCGTGTATATTATATATATATTATATTATATCGTGTATACAACAGACTCGTTGATTTTTCTTCGCGAACTTCCGGCGAGCTCTGCAATTTTTCCAAAACGAAAGCGCGGAGCGATGAGCGCGCGCGCGTTGTATCGCCACGGTTTCGTCACTCTGTAATTATCGGTAATTGCACGTTACCGATGATAGCCTGATTGCGGTGATCGGTACAGAATAGGAATTGCCCGGCCCCGAAAATGAAATTCCCCAATCGAGTTAATCGCCGAACGAATTGAATCGTTCCCGAGTTAATGTTCTCGCCGTTGCGAGCAGTTTTAAGTATCGTTACCGGCGTCCGTCTATCGACAAACAAATTACGGTCGAACACGGATCTCGTTGCCGGTCTGGAAGTCGACGCGTAATTTTCACGGGTCGCGCGCGCGCGCGCGCGAGAATGCCTTGCCTGTGTCCTGGAAGCGGCGAGCGGCCCCTCCTCGGTCGCAGCCGATCGAACCCGGAGAGAACGAGTTAATAAATCCTTCTCTAAATACTGCGACGCGGACAATCAACGGAATGGGTAAACTCGGCGGCCCGGCCAATCGATCGAGAAGAATAAATTCAGATCTCTCGGCTAACAACGATCAATTTCGGCTCGTCGGCCACGTTTTTAATCAGCCGCTAATTGCGAGCCGCTGCCGCGAGGTAAACCGCGAACCGGCGAAAGAAAAATAAAAAAGCCGAGCCGGCGCGACTCGGTTAGAAAAGTTGCCTCGCCAATCCCCCGACACGTGTCCGTTCAATCAACGAAGCATTGCTGATTGCAGAAACGATAAGCAAAATGTCTGGTCACTGTTTTATTTTGGGTAAATCTTCCCTGCTCGTTTTGGCTGAGTTTTAGATGATGACTGATTTTTGTTTGTACGTTGTTCGGCATTATTCGCTCTTTTATAGAGCATTTGTGTATGTAACTTAATTGTTTATAATTTTATAATTTAGCGAGTGAGTCAACTTTTCCATTGCGAGGCTAACTACGAAGGGGGAGGAGCCAGTACAAAGAGGGCGGGGTCAGTACAAGGGGGAGGGGCCAGTACAAAGAGGGCGGGGTCAGTACAAGGTGGACGGGGCCAATAGAATCGCAAACTGGGCGGGACTATGTATATTTATATGTATATATTACAATATATATCAAGTGTATATTTGGTTCAAAATTCTTTAATAATTTTTAGTAATAATTTTATTATTATATTTTCAATGGTTCAAAATTTATAACACTTTATATGACTTTTCCAAGCCGAACCACTGTGCACCGCCCATTTCATCTCACCATAACATATTTCATTACAACAAAGGAGCGTTCGATTTTATGCAAACATATTCTCAGTCCTTTTAAATAATCAAGAAATCATTTGCGTATTGTAACTGGCCAATAGATTGATACGGTAATGATAGAATAAATCTCCTTTCCCTCCGACGTGAAAGATATCGCTCGCCGCGGTTCTTTCGTTGTTATATTCCTCTCAGGAAACGGAAGAGTCATTTCCACCGATATAAAATCGCCGACAAAGATGGATCCCGATGGCCAGGTGAATTTATCAACCTTGTCTGAGGCGAGCAGGTTCGGTCGCGGAACCAAGATTACTTCCGAAAGTTTCCGCTTTCGGAAAGACACCGTCGCGGCGGACTTTCTCTCGGACAGAGCACTCCGTTGCGCGGAACAAGCAACTTTGGCCCGCCTTGTTACTTGTTTTGCAACTCTCTTGGAAATTTCGGTAAACTTCCGGCGTCGCTGCAAGCTGTTTTGGATCATTCGCTTGCCCCGGCCGTTGAATATTCAGTCGCCGAGGCTGACGATTTGTTTAAACGCTTCCGGGACACCGCGAAATTACACAATACTCGGCGCGCCGTCGAAGTGGACCTTTTGTCCTGCCGAAGGTTCCGTTCTCCTATCTAAATTACGAAATTTCTACCGGGTCACCAAACCTGTTCAAACCACGGCAAACGACCTTAAACTCTGCAGACCTTTTCGAAGTCAAAATGGAAAGCTACTTGAATACAGTTTAACAATAGTGTTCGACGCGATAAAAATTTATTGACTCTATCTTCTGGAATATGCAACACTGCTACTCGAACGCAACTTTATTAATGTTTATGATCTAGAGGATATTCAGTAATTATGTTATTTCCAAGATGGCGCAATGTGGCCGAGCCAATCAGCGCAACTGAGCTTGCTCCGCCTCGTTCACTCGACTGCCTTGCGCCAGCCGATCTCGTCTCTGATTGGTCACTGTTTTTCATTAATAACTCGTAAACGAAGCCACGGATTGCATCTTTGCTAAGAAAAAAGTTACTTCAAATAATCTCAGGAACCGAATGATCAAATAATCTCAATAATCTTTTATTTCCCGGAAATGACATAATTTTATACGCCTTTTCATCGAACAGACGCGCGTGACATCTCAGATGAGTAACCTACCCCTTTGGCTCATTTCTCACCGATCCACGCGATAAACATGCATAAGATGTCTTCATAGCGTGTCAGAAGCACCTAACTTCGGTGGCAAAAGCCGTCGCTTTTACAGCGTCGCGGCGCTACACAGGTAACCACGGGAATTTGCCGGGCATCGTGGCTAACGAACGCTGGCAAGGAAGATGGAGACGCTGGCCGGTGGGCTGTCGTCGAGGATAAGCTACAATTTCAGGAAAACTGAGAGTCTGCGATGCAATTTGCATGAGCAGAGCGTAGCCGCATGCGATAGAACGGTCGCGGCTCGAAATAAATTAACGGCGTCCCGCGTGCTTATTTACGCGAGGGACAACTCGCGTAATTGCTCGGACTGCGCGACAGCTCGCGAATGCGTTAGGTTTCCGCGAGCATTATTATCAGACGCGATGTTACTCGAATTACTCGATGCTCGAGATTGCCACTCTATTCGCTGCACCGCGCGCGAATAGGAGAGACATATTCTTGACATCTTTCGCTAGAGCAGAGTCATAGTCGTACTGTTAGAGTTATAGACGTGCTGTTAGAGTGATAGCGGCACTGTTAGAGTTACGGTAGTAATGCTAGAATTTCAGTCACACTGTTAGAGTTACAGTCGCACTGTTAGAGTCATAGTAGTACTGTTAGAGTCACAGTCACACTGTGAGGGCCATAGTAGCGTTGTTAAGGGCATAGTAGCACTGTTAGAGTTACAATCGCACTATTAGAGTTGCAGTCGCACTGTTAGAGTCATAGTAATACTGTTAGAGCCACAGACACACTGTGAGAGTCATAGTAGCGTTGTTAGGGCCATAGTAACACTGTTACAGTCAGAGTAGCACTGATAGAGTTACAGTCGCACTGTTAGAGTCATAGTCGCACTGTTAGAATCGTAATCGCACGATTAGAGTCATAGTAGCGCCGTTAGAGGCATAGTAGCACTGTTAGAGGCATAGTAGCACTGTTACAGTCAGAGTAGCACTTTTAGTGTTACAGTCGCACTGTTAGAGTCATAGTCGCACTGTTAGAGTCGTAATCGCATTGTTAGAGTCATAGTAGTACTGTTAGAGCCGCAGTCACACTGTGAGAGTCATAGTAGCGCCGTTAGAGACATAGTAGCACTGTTACAGTCAGAGTAGCACTGTTAGAGTCATAGTCGCAACGGTTAGAGTCGTAATCGCACGATTAGAGTCATAGTAGCGCTGTTAGAGGAATAGTAGCACTGTTACAGTAATAGTAGCACTGTTAGAGTTACAGTTGCACAGTTAGAGTCGTAGTCGCGCTGTTAGATTCATAGAGACACTGTTAAAGTCATGGACGCATTGTTATAATCATCGACACCGTTGGAGTCTCCCGCAGATAAGGGAAACTAGTCTAGCCCGATGGAGCTGGATGGCACCCAATTTAAAATACGTCGAGCAGACGGAAAGTAGCCCGTTGAATGGCGCGGTATCGCCGCTGGATTCTTTAGCCGGCGCATCCGAGGGCTCGAAACTTCTCCGATTTACGAAAATCAAAGTTAAACAGGTCACCAGCGTCGCCGGCATATTGCTCCTCGACAATTCCCGAAGTTCCTGCGGGCCCTCTCATTTCCGGCGGCTCTTTGTGCCCGACAACAATACATATACTTGGGGAGCCGCGCGGCCAATAAGCGACATCGGATGCACATTCGCGGCGATTGATTTCAGAACTCATTACTCCGGCCATTCTCGGGCTGCCCGATGCGACGGGATCTCGCCAGCCTCGGGGCTGCCGGACCCGCCTCCCGTCTACTCGTTATCTCATCGAGAGGCTTATTTCGAGCCTTCCCCGACAGCGGCAGAAGCCGGCGGTGCTTCCACCGACACATTGCAAATTCGTTTGGTGGATTTAACCGCGTCGCGAGTCGATTGCTCGCGACATCGTACAATCGAATGGCGTCCAGATTTTGAAACGAGTCGCATCCTAAATTTCTTGAGGTAAGCGAAGCGTGTGTACTTTGAAAATATAATTTTGATATGACGAAGGCTTTGCCGAGATTACGTTCAAGGTACATTATAGCACGTTAAACTGTATATCAAAAGCCGAGTTATTGAGCGCTTTCTTCGTTTATACTTTTATTGCTATATTACAGTATAGTTTTATATTCAGAAATAATTCCTAAATAAATAATGTATTTGAATAACATTCTTTTTTCACTTTTTATTAGGAAGAATTATCCAATCCGAAAATTCTTGGGAAACCATGCTTCATTTCTATGAAATATTCGAGGCTGTAGTGCGAGTAGTCAGAGTGGTAACCCTTTTGATCATGAGCTCGAATCTGCGAAGAATTATAGCGTTCCAAATCGATTTTCCACTTCTCCGAATGATGCATATGCGTTAACAGAAAGAGCGTCGTCGTCGAAACGATCGAACATCTCGCGGAAAATTCAATAGTTGCGGCCCCGCGATAACCGTGTCTCGCGTTCCGCGCGGCGGGTCGCGCGCGACCGCCGGAAGATACTGTTGTCGTTGGCAGCAGTCGGGTGAAATGAACTTTATCGCACAGCTGGGATCTTCATTGGGAAACGTGCGCCGGCCGCGCGCGAGAAAACTTCTGGCGACGTTGACATCGCGGCCAGGATTCATGGTGGCCGGTTCCGGCGCGGTGCGGCGCGGTGCGGTGCGACGGGTCACTCGGCCCCGCTGGCGCGCACACCGAGCTTTTAACCGTGCGTTTGTCATATCGTTCGCGGTCTGTTTCGTACCCTCTCGTCCCCCTCTCTCTTCTTTTCTCTCTTGCCTGCCGCCCACGCGCCCGGACAATGAATCTTCCGGCAGACGGACTTCGACGTCGCGGACTAAGATAGCGCGACTTGCTTCACCGTCTCGTGAACAGTTTTTAACGAATTGCGCTGGTTGCGAGCGAGTTTTGGTGTATCGACATCATTTTTGATGGATGCGTACTGTTAACACATCTTGCGCGGGAAGCGACTAAAGTCGTTATTATCGATTTTCTTAGTTTTTAATTTCTGACAAGTTGTTTTTATTTTTTTTTAAAGAGAATAAAGAAATTGTATTTAATAAATCGGAAAGGCGACTCAAATTGAACAATGCGGGTGAAAATAATGGACTCGACGATGGCTCGATCTTTGATTGCTGAACGTAGAGAATAATTTAGAAAATGCTAACAAATTTTTTAGGCGGCGCGGCGACCTTTTTAGAAATATTGTTACTACGGTAATTTAGTGTTACTGGGGTCTGTGATTTTTGGTGAAATGTGCGACGCAGATGAGCTCGAAGGGTCTAACTGCCTCGTCTATGATTTGAAAACGCAAATGGCCGTAAAGATATAAAATACAGCAGTATGTTCTTTTCTGACAACGGAACAGGTGAAACTTTTCTGACGTTTAACCCCTTGCACTATACTAACGAGTCAGACTCATGATGAAGATTTTATGCAAGATCTACTGAATATGTATATTGTTAATTTCTTCTACGTCGAAATAAAAATAAATTCTTCTGTTATCAAAGCATGGAAACAAAATATTGTAAATAATGACAATGTATAGTATTAGGAAAATAATATACTATTATGCTAATATACTAAATAGTATACTATTAGGAAAATTATGAAGCACAAAGACGTGCTAATCGTCGCAGCATGAAAGGAGCGACAGTGCAACTCACCTAACCTTAAAGAGTTAAGCACGGAAGACATACACGGGACTGAGATGATCGACGAGCGAAGAGGACGAAGAAGAGGTAGAAGAGTAGAGGGGCTTTACGACAGGTCGACGAAACGAATCCGTGAGATAAGCATCGCGATCGTCGCGCGTCGGAACGACGGCATGCAGATTTTTACGGTGGGGATCGTTCGCCGCCGGGATCCCGGGGCGAGTTTCGCCGAGGGGGAAAATAGATTTCTCGTTCGGCGCAGCGATAGGGGGGACGGGGGGTTGGAAAAAAATGGCGCGGTAAAGAAGAGAAGTCGCCCGTAGACCTCGTCGGTGTCCAAGTAAGCCTTCTTGGCAGCGGCGTGCCCGAACTTCCGTCGTTTCGCACGTTCTCTTCCCCTAAGTGAAACGCGAAGCTGTCGATAAAAACCGGTCGAACTTCGAAGCACACACTTCGTCGAACTTTCGAGGCAAATATCGGCGCGCCCCGCGTTTCCGCGCCGGCCGGCCGTTTCGGGCGCAATAAAAATCGTCCTCTGGTTAATAAACGTTCGAGCCGCGTGCAGTGGGTGTGCTCGCGCGCAAATGCGGATCGCGAGAGGGGGGGGAGGGACAGAGAAAAAACAGGCTTGAAATGGCGAGCAATAAAAATATATATATTAAATAAACAAGATAAGCGAACGATGAAATACAGCGAGCGATGAATAAACGCGCAATAAACGCGGAATATAAACCGACCGGCTGCCGGGCCGTCGGGGATGGACGGCAAGTGTAACTGACAGCGGAGTGGAACGCGCGAGGGTCAAGGAGGGTCTGGGAACAGTATGAACGTCGCGTTTCAAAATTTACATGAGAAATGCGCAATTAAAAATCTGTTGAGTGCGAGCGTCGCGGCACGTGGGTGGCCAGAGGGTCCAGCGCGGAGAAATTGCCGCGCGAAACGAAACGGGAATTAATGAAGGGGAAGCTGTCCCGGGGACTCGCAAAGATATCAAATTCCAGGGAATTACAATCTCTCTCGTTGCTATTCCTTTTTATTTGATTGCAGTTTTATTTGTCGATAGGTCTGCGCTGTTCGCGAGTCGATTTTTCCATGCACCTCCGCGGCCTACGCGTTATTATCGCGTCGATGAAATTTATAGCGCGTATTTAATCCGTTCTCAACGCCTCTCTCGCGACGCTTTTAATGTCGCTTTAACGTCACGTCGCGGTTATTTCTTCACCGCGGGAAATTGTTTTTTTTTTGTAAAACGGCCGGCCAAGCTTCGAGGAAATATACCGGGTGTGTCAGATTTACTTCGAATCGGGTAATCAGCGATTTCTGAGACCGTTTCAAGCAACTTTTTCTTTTATAAAAATGTTCTCCGAAGCGTTGTTAACGAGTTGCTAATAAAAGACACTGTATACGCACTTTAAAGCACTATAATAATTATTATACTAATGTTATATTAACCCTTTGCGCTCCGTTGCCTCCTCTGAGGGGACATCGTGATTTTAGTACATTAAGCTTATATTAATATTACATTAATCTTATATTAATAGCGTATTAATATTGTATACTAATAACATTAAATATTATATACTAATATAATTTATAATATTTATTACATCGTATAAAATATACACTACATTAGTCTTACACATTATAACTCTCCGTCCAACAAGAATTAATTCCGACCAGAAAGAGTTAAATGGCCACACATCTGATTAAACGCGAGGTATTGTGTCGCGTCAACAACGCCTCGGCGAAACTTCTTAATCGAAAGTCGGACCGCTTGCTTTCGGTAAGAGATTGATTCCATTAATATCGAAGGAACACCAATTTGCGAAAGTGGCGGGCGTCTCGGAGCCCACCGCGGAAGTATATTAAGTAAATATTTTCCGAAGCTGTTCGATGCGTCGATAATTTGCGAGTCGGAGACGCGGCGTCGCGATTCCTATCAACGGGCGTCGCGGATCGCGGTCGCAACCGCCCGGTTTTTTACGACCCCCGTCGATGACGAATCCCCGTCGGTGTAATGAAAATCACGAGTACGCGGCCGTAAGTCAAGTGTCGCGCGCCGTCCTGACGAATCGCCGTGGATTTTCGATCGGAGTCGAACGGCAGCCCGATGGATTGGCTCCGATTTTAGGTGGCTCGCAGTGATTGGATCCGGAACGGCCGCGATACGACACAGTTCCGCCGTGGAATTCCTTACTTTAACAATTTCGGGGAAACGACACCGCGTCGCGAACGCGCTCCGTCGACATACATATAATATGTTTTCGATTCTTTTTCTTCTTGGGTGTGGGATTAAGGAAACGCCAATGGATTCGTCTAAAATTAGAGTTTATTAAGTTTTTTTTATACGATTTTCCCCTTTTTCTCTAACCCTATTTACAACTTATATACTAACCTAAAATTAGAGAATCGCCAATTTAACGTTCCTGCTTTCCTAAGTTTTCATATCGCACAGCGGAGGTTAGAAATTACTTTTCTATGTTCTTCCGCGCCAGTGGCGCCGTTTCTCACGCGTCCGACTCCTAGCGGCGCGTACACGAAGCTTTCATACATACAGTCAGTCCCATAAGTATTCGTACCCTCGTCGCTTATAAGAGAAATTTCTTGAAATCAAGGGACGCGTGTAAGATTTTGCAGTGAACTTTTTATTATGAATATTAGACTTATAAATTAGTTATGGGAATAATTAATTATTAAACACTATTAGATCTATAATTAGAACTTCAATTAGAACTTTTATTATTTAAGGAAAGGTATGAATTATGTCCTTTCTATTTGAGATATTTCAGGTAACTAACACGAATCAATTCAACAAAAACAATAACGATCAGAAGAGATTCAATAATACATCGCATGCCTTCACAACTAAAACATATCCGGTGGTAAATAAATAAACCATCCATTTGATTGATTTTTGCATTCAACTTATTTGTTGAAATTCAACAATGAATGTACACATGTATAAAGTTTATTTATACCAAGTTATAACAAAATTGATTATCTAATGACAAAAATATATTGATTTTACTCCTCGTAGTACGTGATAACAGTCCACAAAAATATTTGTACCAGTGTAGATTTTGTCAAAATATAAAAATATAAATATAAATATAAAAAACGGCGAAGTTATAGGGATGAAATCTGGAACGAAACTGAAGGCGTGCGCGAAGACTATGTCGATCGTCATAGCAACGCAGACTATAGTTTTAAAGAAATCTGAGATGCTCTGACGGAAAACAGCACTTCGAAACTGCAACACGGTGTAAAGATTTTCAGACGAACGCCAGAATGGTCGACGGTGAAAGTCGTAAAATAGGGAATGAATGAAACAGATGTTTCGAGTGTTTTGGAGCATCGAAATCCTGTGCGGCCGAAGGATCTTTCACAGGCAATGAAGGAAAAGACTGTGACGGTGAAAATTACGGAAACTCCTTCCTACAGAAATTTACAGGAATTTGGCCACCCTCCGGCTTGCTCTTCGCGACGTAAAACGCAACGCGGAATTGTCTGTAGCCGAAGTAACCGACGGAGCAGTCGATTAGACTCGGATTGATATTTCTGGCTCGCCGGTTTCCAAAACTGTGCTCCCTTCGATCGAAAATCAAAATGTCCCGGGAATATTCTACGGCGGTGAAAATACACGCGGCGAGTTTTGATATTATATCGTTGTTGATTCTGCCGCGAAGACATTTACGATATGGACCGGGCGAGAGCGTGTCCGTCGCGTCGGTGTGCACAAGCCGGAAGAGAATCAATTAATAACGCAAATTGGTTCCGTTTTAAATGGCAATCATTTCAGCAACAACGATCACTCCTCGAAGGCGTATTACCGGCAATTTCAATCTCCGCGTTTTTAGCGTCGACAACAGCGGCGACAGCGCTCGGTAAATTCGCCGAATGGATTTAATAAACGTTGCCGCTTAAGTGTAGAATAATTATTTTATTGGTAATGCATCGCCCGGAAATTGGATCGGGGCAGTTTAGTTGCGAGGCCGGGCCGCTTCTGCGGAAGTAACGCAAATACGTGTCGGAGTTATATTAAATCGTAATGAGGTCGCGGGCACGGTTGACAGATTGCTTGTCTTTCCGCCGAACGACCCGGCCTCGGATCTGCTCTGTACTTGTTTCCCCGTATCCGGTTTTCTTTGCTTAAGAAATCGCCGACTGCTGCAACGTTCCACGAGTTTTCAAAGTTTATTACGAATATTATATTTATCACGAATGTTAACCCATTGCACTCGAGTGGTGACTTTGAGGCACCACAAAAACTGTTACAGTATTTTTCAAAATAATTTTTACGGTATGAAAAATTAGATTTAAAAAATTATTAAAAGTATTATTGTTGTCGCACGAGTCACGAGATTCAATTTCATATGCATAAAAATACATTTTGTCATATAAAATTGAAATACTATATGTCAGAAATGGTGTTTTAAAATTACGGTTAAAACGGCTTCGAGTGCAAAGGGTTAAGATTATGTCAGGGTTATATACAGTTTATTATGAATGTTCTGTTTATTACGAATTTTTTATCTATTCCGAAAATTGTATTTGTTACCAATGTTGCATTTATTACGAATGTTATACCTATTACAAACAATCAAAGGTAAAGTTATTGGCATGAGTGTAGCAGCAAAAGGTTAACCAAACGATAAGCCAAAACTACCAGTGCTCGTAATCTGTAAATAATTGGTACCATTCAATTCGACGGTTGAAAGAAGAACAAGCGCCCGGCGAAACCGGAATTCGTTTTAAAGAACGTTCCGCGGTGGCTCGAGGTCGAGGAAGAGCAGCGCGGTCTTGAAAAAGGTCTGGAATTAGCCATATCTAAGCGGTAATGAAACGTCGACGTTGGCGAAACCAGTGCCTTAATGGCGTGGGTCAGCAGTAACACCAATCTCGCACAACCAACTCCTATCTGAACCCGGAGGGCAAGTTCCTAAGTGGAAACACGCCACCGCTAAATTACCGCGTCCACCCCGCCGAGACAACACACGAGAGCCCCGTGACGTCGCATACGGTCCGCCAAAAATATTCAACGACCATTGTACAAGTCCGCACCCTTAAAACTTCGCGGTCCGACGACGGGACGAGGAGGAGGGGGAAGGGTGGGTGGGCGAGATCGAGCTCGTGTCGTCTCAGAAATTTTCCAGCCGGTCGTAAGGGCGAGAGAGCGAGGCACGAAAGGGGGTGCCGAGGGGAGCGGTTAAGTCGCAATCTATATGCAAATCCCCGAAATCTCGGTCTCTCGTTCGGCCAGAAACACCGTGATTACACAATTAAGACGATCGTCCGACGAGCTGGGGGCGGTGGGGGTTGGTTATAGGAGAGGCCAGGGGGCACCGTGACCAGGGGGAAAGAATGGACGCCCGAGAGACGCTAACGATAAAGACCGCGGCCCCGAGTGAAATTTAGGGGTTACCGACGGGGGAAGAACGCTGCCCTGGTATAAGTCAAGACCATAAACGGCGAACGAGAGACTCTCCCTGGAACCGCCGCAATTACTTCCGCCCTACCCGAGCGTTATTACATCGCCGTATATATGACTTATCGTTTTTCCAAACCTCAGCCAACCCTGGTAGCTCGGCTCCAATCTAGTCCCCCACTCATCAAACCACCCACGATCCGCCTCTTATCTCGCTGTATTACCGAGTTTCGATCAGCATTCGCTAACGTATTCTCCAGCCAACGCGAATCACCACCCCTTGGCGAAATCTGCCTAAACGCCGTGGATTCATCGCTCGAAGTCGCGAGGCCGCTATCTTCCTCCTCCTCGTTCACGTCGAAATTTCTTATTTATAATAAGAGTAGAACGTAAGAGCGATACTTATCTTGTCTTCGCGGTGGTTGTTCTTCAGAAGCGGTAGCGTACTCGCGATACGATTTTAGTTTAAAACGCGGCTTGCTGAGATTCCTGACTAATTAACGTGCAACCCCCATATCGTCGGAGTTGGGATCGCGCGATATTTCGTGCGATCCAAGCGAACATGATAGTTTACGGAATTATGGGCTCGAAGTAATTTTGATATCGATATTAATTTGTTGTTAATACTGTTACGAAACGAAAACTTATATTTCTGTATTTTTTTTCTCTACAGTTTCCAATATAGAAATATATAAATAGGAATTGTGTTATTTTTTGTCAATAATTATAGATCGAAGGTAACTTGAACATTATGTTATATTTCAACGAATTATAAATAACCTAACAAAGTATTATATTTTTATACTTCTGTTTTCTATTACGTTCAACATAGAAAGATGCAAATGCAATGCTTTGTTAAGCTTTTTATTAAATATACAGTCTGTCTAAGCTATCGAGGGTCACCTGCAGTGCTGTGAATAAATATAAACATGATGTAGCTTTCACTCTTTTACTAAAACAAAAATCTATGAGAAGCTGTATTTCCATATTTTTAATACAGGAATTCGCTTGTATATTATCATATTTATATTTCTAACATTGAAATATATCTACATATTTTTTATGCTAATATATTTTGTATACAGAAATATGCAAATATATTTTTACTACAGTAAGATATAGATATATTATTAATGCAGAAATATAAAAATATAGCGCATCGTAAATTTCCCTAAAGATGCAAAAACAATCTCGAACCTATAATTATTCACACCACTGTAATTTTCTAGTTTAAAAGCTCCGATCATACCTGTCCCCTCGTTAACTATATCGCGAAAGCTATCACTACCGATGACGACCATAACCGCGAGGAAACCGCAGCATAAACTAGCCACGCAAAGGAGACACGCGAAAAGACCGTCGTCGTCTCGGATCGCCTGCCTTCGAGAAGTTCCCAGGCGGAAAAGTAGTCGGCGCTTCTTGCCGGTCACGGTGGAAACCCAGATGCGCTCGCCTCCATGAAAACCCAGCCACGCCTGGTCCCCGGCTACGGTGCTCACCCGTTGCTTTCGTTCTCGGTTAGTTGCGCGGAAATTCGGCGCTGTTCCAGTTAACAATTGCGATTAAGAAGAACTCGGGACATTAGCGGGGCAATTAACGTCCGCCGGCTTGGCTTACCGATGGACTTGGGTAGATACGGGCGAAAAGAGAGAGAGAGAGAGAGAGAGAGAGAGGGAGAGGGAGTAGAGCGGCGTCGAAAGAGAAAGGATCCTGGAGGAGGATCGTCTCACGCTCGCGGTGGCGACGATAAAAGGATCATGCTCGAACGCGTCTCGATTTTGGATCCCCGGAGATCGGGGTTCTTTTGTGGTTCAACGGGACGTGAGACGCCGCGGCGGGAAACCACGCTGTGAAAATAATGCCTGATGCCGTTCGGATTGGCCTACTCGAGCCTCCCGCGGAGACTCGTTCACCGTCGAGCAGCAGAAGCCGCGCGGACCAAATATCGCTCCGGAATTTTCATCCGACGAGACCGTCGGCTTCGTCGGACGTTAAAACTTTCCGAGCCGGTGATCCCGGCGTTCGCTACTTCCTCGACCGTATTGTTCCGATCCCCGAAAAGAACATCTTCTTGTATTCTACGTCATCGCAACCATCCGCATTTCCAAACCATAAACGAGGCAATCGGACCCATTCATAGCCCATCCGCACGTTTCACAAAATCACTGACCCCGATAACACCAAATTACCGAAGCAGCAATATTCCTAAAGGGCCGTCGCGCCTTGTAAAAAATGCGTTAGCATTTCCTGAAGTATCGTCCATATTTAGCAACCAAACGTCGAGCCATCGTCGAGTCTGTTACATTCGCCTGCATTGTTTAATATAATAAATATTAGGTTCAAATACAATAAATATTGAGTTCAAAATTTAGTGTTTTCTTTTTTTTTAAGAACAGATAGAATTTTCAGGTAGACCTAATATATGTTGTTATAATAGGCTTCTGGTAAATAGCCACGAGAAACAATTGAAATTCTGAAAGTCTGCCGTCGTACAGTATTCCATAATTCCTTCCGCGAGGCATATTGAACAGGTCACGCGTATTAAATCGGGAATAATTATTATCCTCCATAATGATTATTGAATATATCGTGAGCAATTTCCTTTATCAGCCTGTAAATTCCTCCTCAATTTTCAAAACTATAAGAAACATAGATTTGTACATGTATTCATGGTATCTTAAATTAACGTTGCAAGTTAATGTATATAAAATATACCACTTACTCCTTCGCCGAGACTCAATACACAAAGGATGCTAAATAAAGAATGTCGATCCACGATTCTCGGCCGTCGTTTTACCCTGCGTCTTATACACACGCCTCGCAGACGGAATATCCCAAGGTATAACATTGTGTTTCCAGTCTGTTACGCATTCGAACAAATTTCCCCGGGTTCCCGCTAACTGTGCATGATAAGATTACAGCGTCCATTGTGAACGGGACAGTCGGGCATCGACTTTGTAAATTTTTGGCGAGTGACTAGGAGGTCCGTTTCGTGCCCGCGGACAGCTCTTCCCGTGTAAAACTTGAAACGGGAAGGGCTCAAAGCGTCCGACGGAAGCGGGTGTGACGCAACTCGATTCCCGTAAGCTCCGCTTTAAAAACCCGTAGTCCCCAAAGTGGAAGTCGGCCCGTCCCCGACGTTTCGTTGCGACGACTATAGCCGCGCCCTGTCCCCGTCGAATGGTATATAATGGATTGAAAAGCGAGGAAGGACGGCGACACGGTGTACGGAGCAAAAGTTTTCGCCGGGTGCCTTGCGCACAGGCCAATTAGAGCCGGTCCAGGGTGTATAAACGAGCCGCACGAAATTCAATTTGTCCGGGGGCAGACACAAAGGCGCGTCAGAACAGCGTGGAATTTATCGCGCTCGGTCCCGCGTGCCCGCAAATCCCCCCCCTTCGACCCCCCTTCGACCCTCCGCGCGCACGGGATTCCACCGGTGCTACGCCGCGCCGCGCCTCGCCTCGCCGCGCGGCAACCCGTTCCACCGCGCGCGAATTAACATTATAATAAGCTAACGTAAATTCGTTTCGACAAATGCCCGGGAATAATCGCGAGCCCGTTTCATTGGCATTCCGCATTGATTATTGTAGGTCAGAGCTCCTGTGATCCGGCTTGTATGTATTTACCGTGCAAATAGCCGGCCGTTGCTTTGTGCGGGGCTCGTTGCCAAACGATCATAAACTTCGCCGTGTAAATTAGAAATCTCGAACCGGGACAGTTGCTGGTCGACGACCATGAAATTTCCGACAACGGCGTGAGATCGTGACGGAACTTTCTTCTCTGTTCTTTGTCCTGTGATTGTTTTCTGTGCTGAGATATCATGGATGGGAATTTGGGGATGGCAGAGGGATGATCAAAGATCGACTACTTCCAGTTGGCAGAGTATAATAAGACTTGTGTGGACAAGGTTTTACAAAAGTTACTTAAAATTGACAAATGAGGAATTCGGAATTTGAAGCAACTTTTTCGAGGTTGATCGAAGATTAAATTGTCTTTAGTTGACAGAGTATAATAGGACTTGTGTGGACAAGGTTTTACAAAAGTTACTTAAAGTCGACAAATGATGGGTTCCTCGGGCAATTTGAAGCAACTTTTTCCTTTGCGAAAATGCAATCCGTGGCTTCGTTTACGAGTTATTAACGAAAAACGATAACCAATGAGGGACACGCGGGGAGACCAGCAACCGCCAAGCGACTCATTGGTCAAAGTTTTTCGTTAAAAATTTGTTAACGATACCACGCAGAGAATTTTTATGAAGGAAAAAGTTACCTCAAATAACCTCAGGAACCACTCATTGAAAATAACTGAAATGTTATTGAAAATAGGACTTTTGAGGCACCTTGTAAACGTACAATAAATAGTTTACACGTTTCATACCGAACCATTGTCTTTTCATCACCTGTATTTGATATTTTCCCATAAACTGTCTGAACTGTTTCAGGCATCATACGCAATGATTAATTATAGTCTGTACGACAAGTAGATTGGCGAATGAGGTGGGCAAATAGAATGGGCGCGGTTTGTCACAGCAGAACTAATATTGAACTCTTCGGGTAACCCCCCATGAGTTACGCGCGGAGAGGCACTTGTCAGAGTCGAATAACGAACGTACGTAGTCAGACAAGTATAATAGTATACGGTTCATGACAAATATCGTAGGGAAAGCCGAGCGATCGAAAACGCAAAGCGAAAGCAAACCAGCAAACTTCTACTGTTTAAGAAATCAGGTTATCCCGAGTCTTTCCCCTTCCGAACAAGTAGTACAAGTCCAGCCTGTGATCAGACAAGTATTAGCTTGGTAGAAAAATAATGTCGATATTCAAACTACATCTTTAAATTGCCGTATCACAAATCGGAATAAGATTTTTTAATCAAAATAAGAACCATTACAAACTACACATTTTTGCCAATAAATTGACAGTTTGTTAATTCCTGTAGCGTAAAATTCTGTTGTTCTGCAATTGATAAATACTTCGAACGCTCTTTCAGCAGCAGCTTGATTGGTGAATATGTTCTCTGGCAAGTATTGGTCGAGATGTTTGATGAAGTGGTAATCATCAGATCCGGGGAATATGCTGGATGAGACAGGGTTTCATATCCCAATCCATTCAACTTTTGTAGCGTTAATTGTGCGACGTGTGGTCGAAAGATTCCTTTGGTCTGCGCTTAACTCATGCGGTGCCCATTTGTCGAGCTTCTTTGACTTTCCTAGCTGTCTCAGGTGGTCGATAACTGTTGGATGGCTTGTATCTAACTTCTGTGCAAGTTGTCGAACCGTTGTTCGTGGATCAGCTTCAACTAGTGCCTTTAGTTGATCATCGTCGACGAGAGAAGGGCGTCCACGACCATTTTCCTCTTCGAGGCTCTTGTTTCCACTTTGAAATTATTTGAACCAACGCTGTACCATGGGTTCATTTACAGCATCTTCTCCAAATGCACTATTAATATCACGAGTCGCAATTGCAGCTTTATAACAAAGTTTATATTAATATAAGAATATTACACGAACTTGCTTGGTATCCATTGCGAAGTTAATAACTTGAAGTGACCACAAATTAACAGTAAAAACAAAAGCATACCTATCAGCATGCAGCACGATATCTGCACTGTAAGATGACATTGGAAGCTAAACATAATAAAGTGAATTGTTATCCCAAAACGTGCGTGAAAGTTCGAAAGTTCGAAAATCGACATTAATTTCTTACCAGTCTAATATTATACTATAGTACTATATGTTACAGTATATGTTATATAATATAGGATAGATTATACTATAAAACGTATATACGTGTTCTTCGCAACGAAAGGGTTACACCCGTAGACCGCGATGCCCCGATAATTCGGGCTCGGGGACGCGCGAAACAAATTCCAGGGGCCACGGGGAAGCCGTAAACGGAGTCCTCGTGAATCCGGGGACGGATCCAGGGACGGATCCAGGAACGGATCCGAAACGAGGATGGATCTACGAGCCAGATCTCGAATAGACGGCGCAGTTTAGGCAGTCAGACGGCGGCGGCGGCGGCGGTAAGGAAGCAGACAAGCCTGCTATCTGGAAGAGGAACGAACAGCCAAACAATAAAAGAAAAGAAGGAGCAACGGCTACGTGTTACCGAGACACCGGAGGAGAAGACGGTGAATGGGTGGCGGTGTGCGCGCGGGAGGGGGGGGGGGGGGGGGGGAAGGGGGGGGGAGGGGGGGGGGAGGTGGGAGAACAGGGGGTCCCGCGAGTCGGCGGCGGGGGGGGACTGTTATTCAAACGGCATGTGAATCTACCGGTGAAGTTGCACGGCGTTCGTGCCGACAAAAGACATTCTTTTCGTCCACGATTGAATATGCGATTTCTTCTCCTGCTTGCTGAACCCCATCCCCCCCTATCTCGAACCAAGCTCAGCTCCCACCAGCTAGCATCTCGCATCGCTAGAGGCTCCTTTCTCTCCTCTGCTGGCTGGCAGTTTTTGTTCCTACGGTGCGATGACCTCGCCGCTTTCGTTCCGCGGCAAGACGAGCGGAGGAAACAATAAGGATCACCGGGAACGTTTATCATGCGCTGCATGCCACCCACCACCATGGAGAAGCTGTTTCTGAACGTGTTCGCGGATAGTTCACCGCGTCAAGTCGGCATCGGCTTACTGACCTTTCTTGTCGCATTTCGGATTTATTTGAGACGCTGCTCGCGATTTGACTTCTTCGCGGATATTATTTGCTGGATCGGGAATGTTAATATTTCGGCGGCAGAGCGGAGTTGCATGTACTTTTATACTGGTTGTGGTAGAGAATTTTTAAGTATGCGGTTGGATAGAGCTCGCGATGTTTTGTAGATGTGGAAACATGGTTTGGGGATTGGTTTGAAGTTTAAAAATGTGATCTTTCGTATTTTTTCTTCCATCTTTAATTATAGTTTAATTTTGAGAATAGCTCTCGTATTACAATTTTCCACTTAAATCTAAAATCGTAATTTCATGTCTTAAGTATTTATTTTTGATTTCATTGAAAGTTATGTTAGAATTTTTCAGGAGTCAATTTTTCAAAATATAAAATTGCAATTTTTAAGAATGTTCTTAAGACTACTTTATATAATATATAATAAGAATATTCTTGAGTCGATTAAGGATACTAAGTACTATTAAGTCTATTAAGAATCAAAGACTTCATGTACTTCAATTTTAGAATTAAAAATTGATTTTTGAAAAATCGGTGTTGTCCTCATACCACTTCAATCATTGTATGCTTGTGCAATATTTTTGTCCGACCACAGAGTACCCTAAATCTACTTGTCCGGCTAATGCGAGTCACTGTATTATCTGTCTGGCTATTGATCGTCCTTATACCACTGGATTCATATTTAAATCATACCTACAGTGAACATTTTTCATCACTGTTTTCCCGTACAATATTTTTGTCTGACCACAGACTATTCTAAATCTACTTGTCTGACTATTATCAGTCATTGTACTGTCTGTCTGCCTATTAGTCGCCCTCGTATAACTTGACTAGTCTTCTATTCTGTTTAAATTGCGGTGAATCACGAAATGTTACTCTCTTTTACCAATTTCTTTTATTAAGTCACCCCCTGACCGATTATACCACGATTTTTTAGCCACCCTATATGCCACCGGGAAATATTTGCAGATATCGTTAGAGGATTTTTTAAAGTCTATTTATAAAATAAAGGATGTTTATAATAGCAGATACGTTAAGCTGGAACTGAAAATGACGACGAATATATAAGGAAAGGTCGGCAACAGAATGGCAGATTGTAATTTAAATACAAACAACACTGGTCGAGGTGTGCGACTAAAATGAGAACGCAGAGAAGTAAGGCTGAAGGCTGCAGACGCTAATAATGGTATGCAAATGCACGGAGGAATTGTTGGTCCGAAGAAGGGCAGAACGATGAAGCATGAGAGAGTTGTTCCGAGATGAAAATTTCATGCAGCTAGTATTTACGAAACAATTTTAATATCCCAACCAAATATAGAATCGCAAATAAAACGAACGCGAGGCGACGTACAAAAGTGGGGATGTACAGTGGCGATTATGTACTTAAGGACGCTTGAAAAGAAGGTATAACTGTTTCTTTTTTAAACTGGACTGAGCAACATGAATTTTTTTATATGACGCTAGAACTAATTTATTACACAATGACGATAATAATTTTTCTTGATTTTCCAGTCACTTAAAATTACATAAGAAGTAAGAAACCTTTTTATCTGAACTTAATATAAATGTTAATAAAATCAATTTTAGAAATTAACTAAATTAATTTTTTCTAACATACCGAGAAGGTTGAAAAAATTAAAAGACATGAATTCTCTGCCTTTTCTGTAATTACAAAAAATAGCGAAATTTAAAAAAGGAAGTGAACTGAAAAAATTCAAGGCATTTAGTGGAATTTGAAAAAATTATTCCACTTCAAATATGTCATCGTCACTGTATACAAAACGGAGCAAACGACAAACGAGAGATAATTAACACAGCAGACGAACGACGGAGCATAATCAACTGCCACCGGGTTAAGGACGGCAGCGAGGTAAAAAGAATTGGCGTTGCCGGACGCGGAAGCAGGTAGTCGAAAAATTGCTCAAGAATGGTGGCAAGGTCCATCAAGCTTCTGCATAGCAATCGCTCATTTTCTGTAGCTGGATGGAATTCCTGATGCAACCGAGACGTCGCTGTTTCGAGTGCTCGCAACAGCAACGCAGCGCTGCGAGACGCAAACCGTCGAGTGAATTTTCTGAACGGAGTCCCGGTGTAACGTCGTTGGGACGTTCTCGGAATTAAAAGCTGCCCGTTGCAGTGCTCTGGAATTTATTCCCACCGAAAACAGTGAGGTGCGTCTTGTTGCAGTGGGCCAAAGGGCTCGGCGCGACTGTACGTTGCCCTTCTTTCGAATGAAATTAAACGTGGAAACCGGGGAGGAATGCGAACTCGACTTCGCTAGCGACAACCGAACGAAGGTGAAGAGGTAATGCCTTGACAGTTATTAGTCGGACAAGTAGATTTAGGATAGTCTGCGGTCAGACAGAAATATTACACGGGCATACAATGTGTTAAAGATGCACAATAGGGTGGATATATGACTAGACAAGTGGCACGAGGATGACCAGTAAGTTGGCAGACAGTACAGTGACTGGTATTAACCCTTTGTACTATAATAACGAGTCAGACTCGTGACAAAGATTCCATGTGAGATCTATTAACCCATTACACTACGATGTCTTTCAGAACTATGTCGATTATTGCTTTTTTGTTCTTAATAATTTCCTTGATGTCACGAAATGATTTTTGTTTCTCGATTGTTTTCATTTACTTACATTCACAGATTTCGATGAAAGAGGATTCAAATTTTGTTTCTTTTTTTGTTTTTTGTTTCTGATTTTTCAAAAATCAATTTTTTTGGGGGGAGATGATTTTTTTCCAATTATTCTTAAAAATCACCGAGAATGGAGGTCTTTATAATACGCTGTTGACAGCACCCCTCGGTTTATTACTTTAATTGTCTAATGAACCTGACTTCTAACATGTACTACGATGAGAAGTAGTATTGGTATGTCATGATCAGACGCGCCGCTTAGTTTCTATTCAACAGTATCACTCTTCGACCTCCATATTCTCGAAAACAGAGCTTTAAATAAAAAAAGTATTATACTTTTTTATCGACTCATTTTTGCACGTAAAATCGTCCCCTGTCCGGTCGCAGTACGATTCTTCATGCTCCCAGTATTTAGGCGAACCGTGGCGGAACTTTTGGAAATTTTGGCTCGCGGCTCACCGGATAGAGTCGAACAGAGATCCCGCTGGGATCGCGGTTGTTAATGAAGTGTACCACGCATTATCCCCGTTCAATTTCGCCGGCGGATCACGGCGACGATCGCGTGCGCGCGCGGGCGTCGCGCGGTCTCAGAATTAATTCACAGCGCGTACAGCGATCGGTTGACAATTAATTCGGCCGATCGAGCGCGCCGCCGTGTCCCGGCCGCGTCGATAATCGCGCGTACTCCTCGGCGCGAACGCGGGGAGCAACGCCGATTCGACGATCAATCGTTCGAGCTAAGAAATCTCGGGGAATCGTGATTTCTGCGCGGCGGCGGCGGGATCCGTCGCGTTCGCCGGGCTATATTCACGCCAGGATTTCCTCCTCGTCCTGTAAGCGGAAGAAGTTTAATTGCCCCGATAAGCCCGCCTGAATCGACAGTTTCGAAGCCATTCGAGCCGAAGGGGTTTTCCTCTACCGATGGGAGGAAAAAAGGACACCTGAAATTTCGTTAATGACGGAACCGCAGGAAATCATTTTCTCCCCTCGTCGTTCAGTTTTCTGCGAGTACTTTTTCTCCTACGCGTCGATTGCTGCGTTTATTTCGCGGTTTATTAACCCGTTCTCTTTATAGCTACGGTGACTTGAGGTTTCTCGAGTATAATTATTTCTTAGGAGGAGAAAATTTGTAATTATTCGATGCTTATATTTACGGGAATATTTTAATACTGTGAAGAAAAGGATAGAGTATTGTTCTATTAGGTTATTCGGAAATTCATTTCTTTTTATTTTTGGTGGAAATAAAACACAATAGATCACTAAACAAAAACTATTGCAAAAAATCAAACAATATTTTTAACAAACTAGGCTTATTATATCACTTGTCCAAATATAAAATGATGATGCAGTTTAAGTGTGAATGTCTCAAAGACGTCCATTTTGGCGTACAAAACGTTCAATCATAAAATGAACGTCTTTAAGACATACAGCGCTCATTGAGAACAGGTTCTTTATTAAAAATCTACATTAAACTCGTTAAAATTACGCCATGGGGTTAAAAGTCGATAAAATCTGACTGCAAAAAACATTTTGCACCTCGAAGTATTAAAGACTACCCTACACCAAGCTACCATAAATTTGATCAAAGTCTCGCGTCGTTAAATAATCACCAAATATCGCTTCTGATAGGAGCACAGAGCGTCATAAAATCACCGGAAAAACGACGAACAATAGGAAATACGTGTCGGGTGATTTATAAAGTGAATTTCGAGCTCGCCGGTGGTATGCTCCTACGACAAAAATGATGACTGGAAGACAAAGTAAGAGAGCGGCCAGGGGGGGGTGAGCGAGCCAGTGATTTACGAAGGGGGTGGGCTATCAGGCCCCGCAACAATGGCAACTTATCGCGCATAAAATATCGGCTCCACTTTGGCAAAGTTTCCAACGAAAATCTGAAGAATCCCGGCCGGTGAATAATCGGAACGCGAGAGCGGCGTTTGCCGCGCGCGCGCGCGGCGGCCGGCCGCAGCTCATGAAAATCCGGGTGGATTTGTTAATGTTGCTCGCCGGGCAATATTAGCCGAAGAACGATCGGGCTACGTGTCCGTCGGACGTACAACGGAATCAACGAGATTCTCCGGTAATTGCGTGCTAGAACAAATCGAGCGTCGAGGAATCCAATCCCGGGGCACGATGATTCGGAATCGGGTCGGGCCGTGGAGCGCACGCGGCCCGCGCGGCCGTAATCGGCCTCGGAATTGGTGGGTTCGCAGCTCGAATTTCAGCATCGATTTTTCCCGGAAGAGATCTCGGCGTTGATTCAATCGCTGCGCGCGCGCGGGGGCATCGCCGAGTTTATGGATAGAGGTGGGGAAGGAGTCCTGCGGGTCCGCGGAGTCGATTACATCGATAACTCAGGAGTCAATGAAAACGCCTACGCTTTTCTATTAGCCTCCGAGAAACGAATACACTCCCGGCGGCGTTATTGATAGGGAACATAAAGTTCCCTGTAGATTATTATCCGAGGAGCATCCATTCCACCGTCGTAGATTATAGATTCCCGGGTTCCGTGTTCAATTTTCTCGAACGGCCGTCATAAATCTCGTTCGAGAATCGAACGCAACGTCCGCGCGCAGACCCGGCCACGAAACCTGGCCCTCTCCCCGCCCGAGATCCTCTTTCCCTTCTTTCAACGCTTGTCAGCGATCCTTTAATCTTCCGAGATTCCGCCGAGAAGCAACCGGCAAAGAGATAGCATCGAGGGGCGACGGGGGGACTCTCTCGTCACGGGGATTCGAAAAGTTTCCAGCAGTTTATGCTTCTCGATCCTCTTTCGTCCCGGCGTAGCGAGGCGAGGCGAGGCGTGCCGGCGTTCAGGGGATGTAAATACGCGGGCTACGCCGCGACGAGCGCGCGCCCCCCCCCCCCCCCTCTTTCCGGCCCGCGATCTCCTGTTCTCCTGCGTTCTTAATCTTGCGACGTTTCGAGCTTATTTCCGGCAGTTTGTCTGCATTTTCTCGGGGCTTAGCGCGGCGAGCCGCAATCTCGCTGGAACTACAACCGTAAAACATCGCGATCCTCGCTCGCCGCAGCGATACGCTACACCGAAGTGCACCGCCGACGATCTTCAAAAATTCTGCTACTAACGTGATTCGTGGCTACGGATCGTC
>NC_135777.1:2625317-2632910 GCF_028453695.1 Augochlora pura
CTTCCTCTCACTGTCTTTCTCTCATTCTCTTCAACTCTCTTTCTCTGTTTTACAAATTTTATGGATCAAATTTTTAATTTTTACGCATCGAAGTGATGTCGAAAAGATTGTGATCCTGGATCATAGATCTACTGATTTTTTAATTACAGGATTTTCAGTGCAATTTTCCAAATTCTTAGGATCAAGTTTCTAATCTAAATAATAATATAACAACAAAACGTAATACGAATACTAGTACAATTATAATAAAATATATAACATATAATAAAATAACATGAATTATATTATTACAAAACTGTTTCTCTGCATATACGTAACTATCCCCATGAAAAATTAAAGAAAAAAAAGGATCTGGCAGTTAATGGGTTAATATGCAACTTCGGCAAGCTAAAAAACGAAATCGTCGAGGGGAAGATCCTGACCTCTTAGATCATAGATCATAGATCTTGGACTCTTTTCGAAGATGGGTCGAAAGGAACCAGCGTCTGGTAGCTTTGGTGTATTTTTATTAACCGAAAACCTAGGCTATAATAAAGAATGCTATGTGTATACATATCCTCTATCTATGTACAATAAATCCATCTTCCGCAACGTGTCAGCGTTTAACATTTGGCAACTCAAAATCGATTTCCTCTCAGCTCTCTCTCTCTCTCTCTATCTATCTCTATCTCTATCTCTATCTCTGTCTCTATCTCTATCTCTATCTCTATCTCTATCTCTATCTCTATCTCTATCTCTAACTCTATCTCTTCCTATCTCTCTCTACCCCAATGTGTACGGATTAAACGTGTAAAGTGGCTTTATAGAAAGGCGGCCCACGTTTTCCGGTTATCGCGGGGCTTAAAAATTTTCTTCCGCGAGCCTCGCGCTCGCCACGAAATCCCTTTTACGGTTTCCAGAGCATCGCCCCCGGTCCACGCCGCCCCGTGGCGGACTTAAGTATCTTTAAATCGGGTTTTACTTACTTAAAACTCCTCCGATTCCCTTTGAATAATGGACGGCCACGGTGAAGTGGAAATTATTTTCAAGCGGGGATTCAACGGCCGCGCTCGCTCCTTAAACGACACGGCAAGGTATTTCAAAAGAACGAAGAGGACCGCGCCAATCGCCTCATTCAGGCCACTCGGTTGCTCGAAAATAGTCTTTTGTCGAACTGTACGCATCTACTTGTTCCGTTACGGAACGTCTTTCTCCATTGAAGACGCAATAAGAGCCGGCCGACCTATTTGCGATTCACTCTTTCGATCGCTGCATCTTAAAAAGAGTAACGGAGGGCGAACTTGTTTGACGCTTCGCTTCGAATTTTTCTGATTCTTTTTGCTGCAGAAATCGTATGTTCTCTCCAAGGAAGGCAATCTTTTTGGAACGACTGTACCTTTTTTCATTTTACTGTTCTTGACTTTCATAGGGCTTTTATTTTTCCTTGGTTCTCATAGGGCTTTTTAATAATTATGTATTTTAATTTGTTAGACACGAGAAATGACTCTAAGTCGCCATTAATATAGCGTTTTGAAATCATTTTTATATCGTCAAGGTTATGTGTTTTTAGAGCAGGGATAAAATTGGAACTGGCGTAAAAGATAAGAAGAAACTAAAAAGTGGATCGATTCGTAGATTGCCTCAAAACACGAATTGTTTTTCCGACGCGAAATTCTTTTACTGCCAGAAAAATGGTAGAAACTGGTCTCTAGTAATGGGCAATACTTCGATTAAACTGATTTCGAACGTTATATTTTAACCTGTTGGCTGCGTACAAGGAAATGACAATTTTACCCCATACAAGAAAAATACTTATCCTACGATCTAGTTTAAAATATTTATAAAACTGATTCATAAATTTCTTACAGTTTATAGAGTAATTCTAGAAGAACTGTCGACAAAACTATACTTATTGCGATCGATAAAACGCACAACAAAATTTATCTACAAAATAAATTGACGCAGCTAAGTGGTTAAATGAAGCATTTATCTCGGGAAGAAAACAGCGAGAACATATTCAAGGTCCTAATAATTGAACCGAGTTGCAACCCCAACGGCCGTGTACCAGCGAAGAAAGTTGCCATTCCGAACGAGACGTTCGACGATGAAAGCGCTTTGGGGGCAAACCGGAAGCACCGTCGGCAGATCAAATTTGGATACTGTCTACAGAAGGGGGCGGGGGGAGTATCCAGGACGTGTTCGGCATACTTTCTTCGGCGCCGGGAGTTTTCCTTTGTAACATCGCCACTTCGGGGAGTCGCAGATGCTTCGAGGCGCCGTAGATAAACGTGACGGGGCGACGACGGTCTGCGCGCGAACTTCGCCACGCCGTTTACACCGACCTCCGGACAAACTGATACCTCGCGACGCTATCGGGCCGCATTCCGTTCTGCCGGGAACGTTTTCCGCCGACAATGGCCGCGCCCCGGGGGCCACGGCGGCCACGCGAATACACCGGGAAGACCCGGGGAAACCTCGCGCCGCATAGTCCGCGTACATTTCAGATTTTCGAGAATGCGCCGGCCATAGTGCCCGCGTAAAATACCGTGGCAAACGGCTCGCGCATCCGCCGTGTTCTGAAAGACCGATTCCGGCACCTTTGGGGGGAGGGGGGCTTGCGATTGTCGCCGTTCTCGGCCGCGAATTTATTGGCCCTCTTTGAGCCACACAGAAATTCGCCGTTCTCACCGCGGATCCTTGGAAAGGGTCGCGCGGATTTTCTTATATCTTAAGAAACGTGAATAAAGGTAGTATATAAAAAATAAGTATATAAAAGTGTTTATGTCAACAAATTTTATAATTACGACAAACTTAAAATAGAAGCAAGTGTCAATGTGAATATTGACTTCAATTAACCCTTTGTTCTCGAGAGCGCCGAAATAGAGTCATTTAGTATTAATCTGGAAATTCAATATGAAATATTCAATATTCAATATTCAATATTCAATATTCAATATAAAATATGAAATATGAAATATTCAATATAAAATATGAAATATTCAATATTCAATATTCAATATAAAATATTCAATATTCAATATAAAATATTCAATATTCAATATTCAATATTCAATATTCAATATTCAATATTCAATATAAAATATGAAATATGAAATATTTAATATAAAATATGAAATATGAAATTCAAAACTTGAAATTACAACATATGTCCTGCCTTCTATTCTCTTATCCAGTATTTTATCAATTTTTTTGTTATAAATATGTGCAATATGTGATCGTCTAGTATATCGTAGAATTCGGTGGTCTTTCTTTCTTGGAACTTGCCAATAAAAGTCAAGTTAATCGGGAGCTGCGAATGCGTATAAACGGGCTGTAGTGGTGCTCGAGCTTAAATGAAATCAGGACCGATTAAATTACGCCTAAACACGAAGTGGTGCTCGACTCGTTTATAGGTGCTCCCTGTATTTTGTAGCTCGCTATTAAATTGCTAATTTTCGGCGGCTGCTCTCGAGAACATAAAATTGATTAAAATCGTCTGACCACGCATCGAATTCCATTTAACCGGGCATTTTGCAACAGCGATCGCGCGCGGTAACCCTTCCCGTATTTCGGCGAGACAGACAAGTGGGGGATGTAATAATAAGCTGTTAGGTATGAACGTTGATCTATTACATTAAATCAGAATTCAATTATATTGTCATTAATATCCTAAAATTATACACAAATATTCCTGTCAATAATATTTATAAAGAAGGTATAAACACGTAGCAAATAGTGACATAACCTTGATATAATTTTGACGTAAACTTGATATGGCAGACTAATGGGGGTTGTAATAATAAGCTCTTAAGTATGAAGATTATTCTATTACATTAGATCATAATTAAATTCTATTTTCTTGTCACTAATATTTATAAAGTGGATATAAATAGACAATAAATATAAAATGACATGAGCTTAATATAATCTTGCCATAATCATGTTGAGTTAGACTCATTGCTATGAATTTTATTCCACTTCATTAAATCAGAATTAAATTCTCTTCTCACCAATATTAATAAATCACATATAAATACAGAATAAATAACCTCTTTCTCTTTTAAAAAGTAAATATTCTCGGAAGCGGTCCAATCACTATGATCGTACAGAAAATGGCGCGGTTTCCCGTGCCTCGACTAAACCACATACGAAACGCTCTCGTACAGAAATCATGGAATTCCTGTTACGTCAAGATTACGTCAAAATTGGAGAATGACTATCTACCGCGTCGGTTTATCAACTGAAAAAAAAGTTGGTAAAACGTTAGTAGAGGTCCGGAAGCCCCATCGATCCGAGCGTTTCGCGCCGAGTATACGCGACGATGACGATGACGAATGGTTCGGCCACTCGGCGAAGACTCCGTCGCGGGCTCGAGCCGCTCGATCCCTTGCGACTGGCCTTGACATCAATTTTACGACTGCTCGGGCAGATTGCTGCGGAAGAGATCGATTCGGCCACTCGAAACAATTTGTCGGCCGTCGAACGGCTTCCTGATCAGTCGCCTCGGAGCAGACAGGCGTGGCAACAATTCGTCAAGTAGCGACGCGCGTGTAATATCCATCAGTGGGCGTAATTGTGTTTGCTCCTCGGGCAGCCGTTTGCCCGAGAGTCTCCACAAAGAGTGGCGAAGCAACCGGAGCATGGTCTAAGCATGATCGAATTCACTCGCCCAATTTTCTTTTCATTCGGTGCCGCGGCGAGCGATTCAACAACTCGAGGATTTCAGAGAATGGATCCACGTTGCCCAAAAACTTTGTGTTAGATTAAACTTTTTTTTTTAAATTCAAGTGAAACTGTATTTTTATTACGGCAATTGTATTATTAACACGTTCTATGCCGCGCTATTTTTACTCGAATCTTCGCTCTAGTCACTTGTTATTCCACTAAACTTTACTATATTATCTGTAATTATTAATAATCGTATACAATAATAAAACGAAGTCATTACGATCCATTCTTGTGGTGGAAATTAATTCCATTATTTTAGATTTGTTATAAATTATTTTCTAGCCCATTAAATAAACATACAAGCATGTACCATCGATGGTACATGTGGCACGGAATGTGTTAATAATGGATTATTTGACGATTTTTATTATAATGATTCTATTATCAATGATTAATTATTTAACGATTTTACTGTAATAATTCTATTGGATTTAGTGGTACATTTTTATTATAAGAATTCTACTGTTAATGATAGATTATTTAACGATTTCATGGTACTGACTCAAGTGGATTTGTTGGTACAGTTTTATTATAATGATTCTACTATTAAAGATAGATTATTAGACGATTTTACGGTAATGACTCAATTGGATTTACTGGTAAATTTCTATCAAAATAATCCTATTATTAATGTTACATTATTTAACTATTTTATTATAATAATTCAATTGAATCTACTGGTCAATTTTTATTATACTAATTCCACGATTAACGTATCAATTCTATTACAACAATTCGATCAAATCTGTCGTTTAAGCTTAAATTTCAATTACAAAGTTCTTCCTGTCCGCTACTATCGAACAAGTTTTTATAAAAATTAATCGCAACACCCCTCGACAGGGTAAACGACGCGGCGCGCGAATCGTTCTCATCCTAATCCACGAAACGACGAATTTCATACGATAACGATTCACTCGTCAAAATACGCCTCTTTAAATGACAATATTTGTTTCTCCGGAAAGCTTCTCGCCGTTTTCCGCGGGGAAAATTTCGCCGAAAAATTGGCCGGGCGGGCTCGGCGGCGCGGGGTACCTCTTAACGAGATTGCGGCAAGCAGATCCCGTCATTAGCATTATTTCATTTTTCGGGCAAACATTTTCGGGGCGTGCACGTAGCAGCCAGCCGAAAAATTCAATTTCATGCCGGGGTCCTTGCCGCGCGAAACGAAATTTCACATTTTTTGAATAAACCTCGATCGCCCCCGTAAAACGAGCCCGATCGCCGCGCCCGGGGTATCCGCACCAGGAAAATAGGGTTTCAAATTTTTAAACGAATTCCAATTCCGCCGCTGACAGTTTTCCGGCGAAGAGGCAGACAGGAAGGGGAGGGGTGGTTTGGTAGAGAGAGAGAGAGAGAGAGAGAGAGAGAAGGGGGTGAGCCTGTCGTCAGGCTTCGAAAGAACGGGAATTTCCTGCACACTGAAATATTTAACCGAGTATTAACCGCGTCAACAATTCTGTTTGCACGTTTTCACCTTTATCGGCGGACAATAGACGCCGCCGCCGCTCCGGACGAGAATATTTAAACACTGATTGGTCGTTTCGTGCCGCTTCCGTAACAGAGAATTTATGCGCGCCCGTATACGCCGGCTCTCTCTCTCTCTCTCTCTCTCTCACTCTCTAACAAGAGCCTTTTATCAGCGGTGTAAATCAATTAGACGGCTCCCCTCCGTTCGACAAACCGCGACACCGCCTGTTTGCCGACCACTTTTCTCATTTCGCGTCATTTCCTTCGACACGCGATATTTTCGCGACCGAATCACGGACTGTTAACCCCGGCAAATTTTTATGAACGGGATCGAACGGTGTTTCCCCGGTCTAAAATTATTATTGACGGCCGTATAAATCCATTAGAACCGATTAAACGGAACACTGCCGGATATGCTGTCGCTCGTTTATGTATTATGCGCGCCTCTGGTTCGTGAATTATGATCGAATTATTCTTAATTTCTCGAGGCGGCCGCGGGAATTTGTCGCATCGTGTGAAAAGACCGTTTTAAACAAATAATTAACACATTGTTGACCGGTCGCGAGTTAACTCGTGTTTGCCTTGTATTAGCTATTTCAATTTATGAAACCCAGTTCAATATGGAATACTGCAAGAGCTTCGTTCATCGTGTTTAGACGTGTCCTTTTTATTATAAAAAAAAATTACTTTTCTAGATATTCAGGTTTTTATAACAATTTTAGTTCTGTACTGTTTATCACAGTTTTAGGCGTGTACCATTACATGTAGGTGATTGCTATAGAGCATATCATACTAAAAGAAAATATTAAAAGTTATATAAAAGATATGTCCAAAATTTAATTTCAATTCATTATGTATAAATAAAGTTTATTGAAGGTTAATTATTTTGTTTCACTTCCACATTTAATTACAAAATAATAGCCAGTGACATAAGATAGATTCAGCGTAGAATTGCTGGTGTTAAAATAGTGTTAAAATAGGATTTTATGCAGTTTTGACGTGACGTCTCTATTGCTTATTTAGATTATAGTGAACGGATATTTTCTACCTGATATGTTTGATAATTTCTACCTGTTTAATTGTGTAGATAGCAACTGTTTTGTGCAGTGTATAATTTATCTGCGCATTTCTCATCTGTTAAGTAAATTTAATTAATCCCTGCTTTGCTATATCTGAGATATTGGTAATAATAAGAATAATAATAACGATGATGATAATAACAACAAAATTTTAGTTGAAAATATTTATTTTCCCAAAGTCCTGTTGTAATTTATATATTAATAATGTAACAAGAACATCGGAGGAGATACAATTATTTTACTAATAATTACAGAAATAGTACTAATGATGACGATGTTAATAATGATAATAATAACAACAAATCTTCAGTTCAAAATATTTATATACTCACCCACTGCT
>NC_135777.1:2633010-2633081 GCF_028453695.1 Augochlora pura
CGTTTTTTTGCCTGCGGATTTTATGCTGGGAGAATTATGCTCGAGTCTTCTAACGTTTTCGATGCGATGCA
>NC_135777.1:2633181-2749131 GCF_028453695.1 Augochlora pura
GATAAGAATGAAGCGAAAGACAGGGGGCGCTGGCGGGCCCGGGGACGGGGGACGGGAGAAAAAGAAAATACCTTAAAAGACTTGGACAGTGCGCTCCCCTTACGGGACAGGTTCATTACCGTCCGAATCGTCGCATCGATCGCGATAATTGAATGCGGCCGTCGCCGCGACGGGCTCTCTCCGCGGAAAAATACGGGCCGGCGTTGCGTAATTAAATTCGAATTAAAATGCAGAATTTTTCATTCGAAAGTTCTATTAAAGCAAAATATGCGCGCGTGCTCTAGCTCGCCCGCTTTCTTTGCGCCGGTTGTTTTCATAGGATATTTCATTCATGGAAATTTTCCTTCGGACGCGTGCTCGCCCGGTTTCTCCATTAACTTTTTCTCCCCATCGCCACGGAATTATGTAGAAAAAACAACCCATCCAACCCCCCCCCCCTCCCCTCCCTCGCCACGTATTTACCGGCGAGTGATATTTTCCTTCCGCCCGGTCACGCGCTGCACCGTCCAGTCTGACGTGGCGCACCCGCGCGCATCGTTGTTATCCGAGTAACCTCGATTGTTGCCGTTGCGATCGTCCCGACGATAAACAGAGGACCCGGGCTCCGAGCGCGCCCGACGATATTTACTTGTCGCGTCGATAAGCAACGTTCGATACATCGGACCGGCGAACAATCGACCGGGGACTTGATCGCATTTATTAGCCGTTTCCGCAGTTTTTCGATCGACGACGTGACGCCGCGGAGTCGATAACGCGAAACACGGGGACGCTACTCGCCCCGTTCCGTTTCATCTACACTCGGTTCGCTAACGAAATGATACAATTAACTTCACCGGTACGTTCCAAAACCCCGTCTCCCCTGCTCGAAAAGAGAAGCCCGCGCAGCCTTTGAACGTAGGAACATTCCTTCCGCGTTTCCGATTCTCTGCGTTAATTAAAAAGCGGCTTTATCACGGAACCGAACTAGCTGTTTCATCAAGAGACCCCTGCAGCGTGACGCTAATCCCGGCTCTGCAGATTTAAAAAGGGACTGCCAACTATTTATACTTGCGAATGAATTTGTCCATGCTCCAACCTGGATAAATATGTGTTTCGCGCCCGTCTTTGACGTAATTTGAGTGACAAGGTGAAAGGGCCGCGTCGTGCTTAATTTTCTCGTGAGAACGTTGACTGGAAAATTATGTCCTTACATTATACTATACTATACTACGTTATATTATACTATACTATACTACGTTATACTATAATATACTATACTACGTTTTATTACACTGTATTGTACTCTACTGTACTGTATTGTACTCTACTGTACTGTACTGTACTATACTGTACTGTACTATACTGTACTATACTGTACTGTACTATACTGTACTGTACTATACTGTACTATACTGTACTGTACTGTACTGTACTGTACAGTACTGTACTATACTGTAATGTACTGTACTATACTGTACTGTACTCTACTATACTCTACTGTACTGTACTGTACTGTACTGTACTGTACTGTACTGTACTGTACTGTACTGTACTGTGTTATGCTGTCTTATGCTGTGCTGTCCCGTGCTCTGCTATGATATACTATGATCTACTTATACTATATTATACGATACTAAAATATTTCGTTATGTCATATAACTGATTATATAATTTCCTTCAACCAACTGCAACATAAAATATATAAACTGCGACTAACAGCAGAATTTCTTTGAATTTCTTCCATATTGTCCGAAAAATTATACCAAAGAAATGAAAGGAAGCTCCGCTTCTAGCCGTACGTTGAAGCCGATCAAAAGAAAATTAATACGTGTAATTTCTGCGAAGTAAATTTTGTTAACAACCAACGGATCCAGCACAACGAATACACGTTTCTGTCGCATTGTCGCAGGGTCGTGTTCGAGGGTCACGGCGGACTTGGGTAACGAATGCGGAGGTACGATGACGCCGGAACGATGGAGGAGACGGTCCCGCGTCGCGACGCAACACGCCCTCCGGCTGATCCTGCAGATTCTACTGATACAGAATTTCGCCGGCGCTCAGATAGCCGAGTGCCCGCCCCCCGAGACTATTCCCGGCTGTCCTTGTTACAATTTCGAGGACGGTCTTTTCCTAGAATGCGCTGGCGCCACGGAAGAGACCCTGAGGACCACGCTGCAGCGAGTTATAAGCACGGGCGGTGAGTACGCGGCCGACAAAAACAAAAAACGCAATCGAAAAATCGACGCGGCGCACGGCGAAACGTTTCGATACAAAAGTTTCCCAAAAATTCCCGATATTCAATTTACTATAACTTCGACAGTGTTTATGGAAATTTGATGAACAGTAACAGTTTTCCGAGCTCGAATCTTTTACTTTTTTTTCAAGTTACAGTGAGCTGCATTAATATTCGGACACCATCGTATTTCAGAAATTTTTACTCCGTATCTTTACTGTTTGTTGAGTTAGTAAATTTATAGGTTTTTAATAAGTCGGAACGCTTACTCTAGATTATACTAACTAATTTTTCTAATCTTTCTTCTGTAACTAATTATAATTAAATATATAAGGCAGTACTATTATTCCATAATAGAGTGAGCAAGTACATATCGTTTCTGAGGATTTATCAAATATCCATTGTTAGTTAAATAATGCGCATACTGCGAAATAATAATTATAAATAATAATGTCGGTAAGCGTAATCTTTGACTGTATATTTTTTAAGGGTGGACGCGCGTGTCTCGCCACGGTGCGCGCGTTATGCTTCTTCGATAGGACGCGCGAGGAGCCGGTCCAATTTTCATTTATTAAACGAACGACCCTGCGCCGCGCGATAACGCCCGAGATGGTTATTATAATCGGAACAACAGCGCCGCTTTTTGTGGAGGGGTGTAGGACAGGGAATTAATTAGCGTTTAACGGACGATTTTAAAACGCGGCCGGCGTAGCTCGCCCGCTCGCCTAACGAGCCGCGTGTCCGGCGCGCGTCGATCGGACTCGTTGTTTCACGCGGGCGACAAACGCGAATCGGAATATACCGGACGTAGTTTAACGCGTTCTGTTCGAACACGTTAATGCAAAATACAGCGCGGAATTTAGTGAAATTTTCTGCGGGCAATTTCAGAAAAAATATTAACCGCCTGCCGTATTATTTTCTTTACGATTGCAACGAGTTTGGAATATTTCTGGTCGCAATTATTTCCTGGCAGGAAAAGAAGGTTTATGTTTATTGTTTATTTACATGTAGTGTGTTTAACCTTAGAATGACCTGTGGGGTTGCCGGCAACCCTTTAATACTTTTAAATTGCCTGCGAAGGTGTAGATTTCAATTTATATTCAGATAATATTGAAGGAAATATTATTTCAGATATTGTTTAAATTTACAAAATTAAGTAATATTAAATCACATATATTAGTTGAAATATTATTCGAAACATTATCATTTATTAATAGAAGTATTAACTGAAGTATTACTTAAATATTAAAAGGTATATTACTAGAAATATTATCATACATCAATAGAAATATTAATTGAAGTATTATTTAAATAAATATTAAATGGGATATTATTTGAAATACTATTTAAATTAACATTGAAATACATTGAAGTTTGCCTTGCCCTCCTAGCTCAAGTTGTACTTCGTATATAATATTAATATAATAAATAAAATTTTGATTATTAAGATCTTATTTTGAGTCACCTGCGACTCTGCAATGTCCCTTAGAACTAAGTGATATTAATTTAGTTCTGGAATTAAATATCGACGACGATAAAATAGAATTGAATTTAGAAAATAAAATGTCCGCCATAAGCCAGACTCGTTGAAGTACGGCAAGGGGTTTTAATATTGTTTAAGCGCAGTCAAGGTTCTCGTCGAGTCGGTCTGTTTAACTCTAAGCGCTTGCAAAGTCCCAATAAACGACG
This sequence comes from Augochlora pura, assembly GCF_028453695.1. NCBI lineage: Eukaryota > Metazoa > Arthropoda > Insecta > Hymenoptera > Halictidae > Augochlora > Augochlora pura. The sequence goes on from NC_135777.1 coordinate 2,637,083, forward strand.
AATAGGATTAACGCGGGACTGATGGAATTAACGTATCAAAGGACAAGCCAAATCGACGTAGCGCATGATAAATGAAATTGATGCAACGTGGGGTCAGTCAACCCGATTCACAGTGCGGCAAAAAATAGCCTGAGAGGGCAAGAATATAAAATCCAAACATTTTCATATAACTATATCACGTCTTGTAAAATTATTATATACATGTATGTACAATTGTCGTAGTATGTTAAAATAATTTTTAAGATATTTTTATTCAGAAACTTGTGTTGTCCTACTTCAGTTTTCTTTTATTAAAAGGGTTATTTCTTGTCAAGAAATGTAATATTAAGCAGAGATGCAAAGCAAAGTCTATATAATTCGCGATTATTATTTAATATTATTTTGTCGTTCGGAAAATGAAAAACCTTTTTTTAATGTTTAGAGCAAAAACGCATTTTAACTGTAAATTAATTCTTGTGACTCGTACAACAGCTTCAATTTGAACAATTTAAAAAATTCGAACTTTGTTGGTTTAAAGACGACTTTGGAACGTGATGGATCAATTTCAGTGGTGCTTGATAGTCAGCACTCGAGTGCAAAGGGTTGAAGAGGTTCCTCCTATCCGAATAACGATAATCATCGCGAGCGTCTGTGCAATCGGGCGCGTCTTCAGAATCAATCGCAGCTTCTGAGGGTAGCAATAACGAGGGGGTCGGCCGAGGCCCGCGGAATCAGTGGGCCGTTGGCATCGCAGGGAGGCATTCCTCTCAGGAATTCATTATGTTTTACGGCGGTCGTAAAGCGGGGGTCGCGGATCGGCGCGGCGACGCAGCGGAATCTAAACTCCGCGTTATCGTGCGGCTTAATGAAATTAATGGCCGCGACTTTTACGACCGTTTTCCAGGAGCGGACACGATGGTGCAGTCGTTGAACGTTTACGAGCTGGACAAGTCCGTGGAGGTATTGAAGGAGGGCTGCTTCCCGCCGGACTCGCGGATCAGACACCTGCAGATCTCGCACTCGTCGTTGCGGGAGATCAGCGAGAACGCGTTCCGAAACTTGAACGACAGCCTGGAATCGTTGGTCCTTGTGTCGAGCCGTTTGCCGCACGTGCCGCAGATATCATTGGCGAACCTGCCGATGCTGGTCGGCCTCGACCTCGAGGGGAACTTGATCCAGGAGCTGAGCTCGTACTGCTTCTACGGATTGAAGCTGCTGAAGCTGACGCTGAAGGGCAACCAGATATCGAAGATCTCCGAGTACTCGTTCGCCGGCCTGGAGAACACGCTGAGCGACTTGAACCTGGCGGAGAACAAGCTGAGCATGTTCCCCATGACGCCTTTGCGCAGGCTGGAGAGCCTAGGGACTCTGACGCTGGCCTGGAACGAAATCTCGGAGCTGCCCGACGACAGGTACAGCCAGCTCAGGTCGCTGATGATGCTCGACCTGAGCAGCAACAACTTCGAGATGCTGCCGGAGGACTGCTTCAGGCCGTTCCCCATCCTGCAGACCCTGTTCCTCTATTACAATTCGATAGAGACGATCCACAAGGACGCGTTCGTTTCGCTGAAGGACCTGGAGTACATCGACCTCAGCCGGAACAAGATCGTCTTCCTCGACGTGGCGACCTTCAAGACGAACAAACGGCTGAGCAACGTCGAGCTCAGCCACAACCACATCCACAACATCGGCGGAGTGTTCGCCGGCCTGCCGAAGCTGCGGGAGTTGTATCTGGCGGAGAACAATATCCTGGAGATCCCGGGGGATGCGTTCGTCGACAGCGTCAGCCTGGCGGTGGTCTACCTGCAACAGAACGCCATCAGACGGATCGACGGCAAGGGGCTGTCGACGTTGACGCAGCTGGCCCAGCTGCACCTCAGCAACAACTACATCGAGACCGTACCCAGGAAGTTTCTCGAGCACTGCAGCAACCTGTCCTTGCTGTCTCTCGACGGCAACAAGATCCGTGAACTGCAGCCCGGCACCTTCTTCAAGCTGCACCAGCTGAGGGAACTCAGATTGCAGGACAACCGCATCACCGAGGTGAAGCGTGGCGTGTTCTCGCCTTTGCCGGCCCTGCTGGAGCTGCATCTGCAGAACAACGCCATCACGAACATGGAGACCGGCGCCCTGAAGACTCTCAGCAGACTCCAGCACGTCAACCTCCAAGGGAACCAGCTGACGGAGCTGGGGGACGTCTTCCAGCTGTCCGCCTCGGAGTCGTCTGCCGGAGGTAGCTCCTTGGTGTCCATCCAGCTGGACAGCAACGGGCTGGCCGTGCTGCACAACGATTCCCTGAGAGGTCAGGCTTCCGTCAGGATCATGTGGCTAGGGCATAACAAGCTGACCTATCTCCAGGCGCCTCTGTTCAGGGACCTGCTTCTCGTCGAGCGACTCTACCTGACCAACAACACCATATCCAGGATAGAGGACGGCGCCTTCCAGCCGATGCAGGCGCTCAAGTTCCTCGAGCTCAGCATGAACAAGCTCAGCCACATCACCGCCAGGACCTTCTCCGAGCTGCACGAGCTCGAGGAGCTCTATCTCCAGGACAACGGACTGAAGAGGCTGGACCCGTACGCTTTGACCGCTCTCAAGAAGCTCAAGGTGCTCGACCTGGCCAACAACCACCTGACCGTTCTCCAGAACGCCATCTTCCAGGAGGGCCTACCCATCAAGACGCTGAACCTAAAGAACTGCTCCATCGCCAGCATCGAGAGCGGCGCCTTCCGCGGACTCAGCAACCTCACGGACCTCAATCTAAACGACAACCTCCTCACGGCCGCTGCTCTCCTCAATCTCCATATCCCCGAACTACGCAAGCTGGCGGCTTCCGGCAACAACTTCTCAGAGATCTCAGAGCGCAGCCTGAACGGGCTTCCGTCGCTGCAGGAGCTTCTGCTGGACGACGCCCAAATCTTCCAGCTGCCGGAACACATCTTCGTGTTGAACAGCAACCTGACCAAGCTGAACCTTAGCAGGAACGAGATCAGGAGTCTACCGCCGGGCATATTCGACACGCTGAGGTCGCTGAAGGAGATCAGGATGGACCACAACAGGTTCCAGAATATCTCTTACTCGGCTCTGGCCAGCGCCCTCAACCTGGAGATCCTGATGCTCTCGAACAACGAGATCGCGAACGTCGACGTGGCCAGCTTCGCCAGCCTCAAGCACCTCAAGGAGCTGGACCTCAGCCACAATCGCATCGAGGAGCTGTCCGGCTTCGCGTCGGCCAACCTGTCGCGCCTGATCTCCGTCGACCTCAGCCACAACAACCTGAACGCCCTGCCCGCCAACTTCTTCGTTCACTCGTCCATGCTGCGGAAAGTCGACCTGTCCGAGAACAAGTTCAGAAAGATACCCGCCGTCGGGTTGTCCGGCAAGAATCTACCCAGCCTGACCTGGCTGTTCCTGACCAAGAACCCGTTGGAGACGATCCGCGATCTGTCATCGAACGACATGTACCCCATCTTGCAGGAGGTCCATATATCCGGAACGAACCTGACCATCGTCACCTCCCAGGACTTCGAGGCTTTCCCAGCGCTGCTGCATCTGTACCTGGACCGGAACAGCATCGTCAGGATCTCGCCCGGCGCCTTCAAACGCCTGCCGAATCTGCTCACTCTCCATCTCGGCATGAACAGCCTGGAAAACAACCTGCCCAAGGAGAGGCTCCAAGGCATGGAGCACCTGAGGATCCTCAACCTCACCCACAATCGGCTGAAGGAACTCGAAGAGTTTCCCAAGGATCTCAAGTCCCTGCAGATACTGGACCTCTCCTTCAATCAGATCAAGATCGTCGAAAGGGTCACCTTCAATAATCTGGTCAGTCTGGTGGAGTTACATCTTTACGGCAATTTTATCAAGGCGATCTTCAGCGACGCGTTCAAGTCATTGAAGAAGCTGCGTGTCCTGGATCTCAGTAGGAATTATTTGGAGAACCTGCCGCTGAATGTCTTTCGACCCCTGGAGACGCAAATACGGAGCTTGCGAGCTGAAGGTAAGGGTTGGATAAGTATTGTTCTCTCATGTGAAGCTGGATAAGAGGAATTCATTGAGCAGGGATGACTGATTTTAGTTCTGGAAGTGACCTGGACCTTTTGTTGCTTTTTGTTGTTGGTAGTAGTAATGTGTACCTATTTAATTATTGTTGTTAATTTAATAGGAGTTGTAAATTTGGGTCTCTTTAGGTATTTACTTAATTATTGCTGCTATTTTAATAGGAGTTGTGAATTCAGGTCTCTTAGACTAGATTTTATTATTCCTTTTTAAACGATAACTCTCAACCCTTTCATTTTCTTCATTACTGTGATTAAGAATTTTCAAGTTGCAATAGTCTATTGAAAGGAACAGAAAATTAATGTTTATTCCGTGTCTATATTTTTTGAATGCATAAATATTAGAGAATGGATTTTGATTCCTATTTTAAAAAATAGAATAATATAGATAATTAATAAATTATTACTATTCACGAGTCGGGCTCGGTAAAGTTGTGGTAAATATATTAATTTTAATAAACAGTCACTTTCAAAATAGACGGTTTATGTTATCGAATGTTAGCGAATTTGTAAAGACGCATTCGTAACAAATGATCGAATAAATTTCATAATCCAAATATATTTAATAATCGGTAAGTTTAGGGTTGAAACGGGAAATAATTAGGGTAAGAAATAATTAGGTATACAGTGATTGGCCGATTAAGTACGAATAATAGAAAAGCATTAATTATGGCTAAAATCGAATAATAAAAACTACTAATGTCAGCACAGAAAGACTTGAGAAATAATGACAAAAATTAACCTTGACAATCACTAGATAAATAATATTATAATCTCGAATTACTTATTGACCTACTTTGGTCAATCACTATGCAGAAGGAAGATTCTAATGACAATTCTCGACACTCATTACAATTCCATATCTTCATTTATATAATAACTTCGTTCTGCAAACTTTGCAGCATACATTATACATATGCAACAATTACATGAATTATTACAATTTTTATTCAGTTAATATATGCAAAAATTACTGGCTACGATAGATAATTCCATAATTTATGCCTTCATAATTTCATAACTTATGTACTCACAAAATATAAATTAGAATATCTATAAAATACATATAAAGCATACATTATTAACAATTACAAAGATATTTAAGCTATCAAAATATATATATATATATATTTTATCAACTGAAAAAGTCGTCGTCTTGTATTTGTTAATTTCGTTGGTAAAACGATCAATCACTGTATATAAATATCACTGTATACATGCATACGTTATCATTATTTTGGGCTAGACGATTGAGAACCAGCACGAAATGCGATTTTCCTTCTAACCCACGGCTATTTCGCAGAGAATCCGCCAGATTTCCCATGTCGAAGGATTTGTGCGGGAGTTTGTTAGCTCGAAGATCCGCAGCGCCGCCTAATAAATTGGCAGAGAGACCGTGAATATCAGTTGGAAGCGCTGCAAAACGCAGCGAAAAGGGGATAGGGTGGTTTGATTGATGCAGTATCAATGTTTCATTTGCTCGCGCGGCTTTTATTCAAGGGGCACGCGAGCCAGAGAGAATAACAGTATACGTATCGGTGCTATCGATCCAAATGGAGTTACTACTGCTGGAAATCCAATCATATCGCTGGTCACGTACAATCGTCCCGAATCGATACTCAACATCGGGACAATCAAACACGCTCCGCCATTCCGTCTCATCCTATTCCCCCTCGAAGTCCTAGCGAGCTGGTCGGCGACGGTGCCGTAACTCCGTCCAGCTGCTGCTCCCTAATCGGTCCTAAAAGATTCGCAAATTTAATCGAAACCGTGCCGTAGACCGGGCCGCCTCCTGTCTCGAACATTTACCGTCGGTGTCGCCGCGCACATTTTCGCGCTACAACTCTACGCTGCTGCAACCTGCAACAGCGCGAACATGATATCGCTTGTTCGAACACCGACAGACGGGGCTCCGGATTTTATATACGTTTCCGGTTCGGAATCGGTGAAACGTTTGCTGCTGAAACTGGTGACACAATGATCCCGCGCCGTGCAGAAATCGAACGAATTTATTTCACCGTAACGGACACTGAAATTCTATTTATGGGCTCCTTCGCTTCCATCTCCATGGCTCCAAGGGAACGTAGCATAGCTTTGTACGCAGGATTGCGATATTAAGTGAAAAGAAGATTAAAGCCAGAGTCGGTCTCGATTGCGGAGAAGGTCTTCGTGATTGGAGTGAAATTATTTGATCATTTGTAACAGATACTGAAATTCTATCTATGGATTCATCCCGTTCGATCATTTCCGTGGTTACGACGGAGCGTAGGACTGTTTTGTACGCAGGATCGCGATTAATGCACATCAGTCTTTATTGTAGTCTTCATGAAAGTCTTCACGATTAACCTGAAAATAATTGATCATTTTGTTTTAAGTATTTCGAGCTGTCAATTAACGAAGACACGGTGATGAATATTCAATGATTATTGCTTTGTTAACGCCTTGCACTGTTACAATGTGTCAGACTCGTGGCACGGTGGCAATATAAAATATGTAATGCATAATATATGATATATAATAATAGTAATAATATTATTATGATAAAACATGTCTTACTTTAAACCAAAAACGAACGGTTACAGACGTTGCTAATAACCAATGTGGCCGATGCGACGCTAAACCTTCATTATAAAAATATAATAATAATAATATAACAATCCGAAACACATACTCAGTAGTAAAGTGTTAAGAACGAAGCAACGTAACTATAAAAGAAATCACAGTGCAAGGGGGTTGACAAGAAACCTCATAAGCAAATTCGCCGAAATACGTAACCGGACGACGTAACCGGAATGGTAAGCGAGAATCGATCGATGTTTGTTCGCAGAGAATCCGTTGCACTGCGACTGCGAGTCGCAAGAACTCTGGGAATGGTTGAGAGATCATCAGAAGCTAGTTAGCGGAGTGGGTGGAGGCCGTGGCCGGCGAAGAAACGGCGTCGGCGTGGAGAACGTGGAGGGCGGCCTGCTGAGATGCGAGCAACCGCAGGAGCTGCGGGGTCAGGTTTTCGTCGATCTCGATCCCCACGCTTTCTGCTCGACGCCGCTGGTGCTGAAGCTCGCGATCCAAGACATCCAGCCGTTCTCCGTTCTGGTCTCTTGGCAGAGCAGGAACCATTCGGGGCTGTACGGCTACCAAGTGGCCTATCACTCGCTGGACAATGTTGACCAGGTGCGCGTGCCGACTTAATTAAAGTGTGAACCGAGCCTGCGATCTTAGATCATCGTTACCCTAACTGAGCTTACAGTTGGCTGAGACCGGTTGATTGTCTACGACGCGTTAAGATGATTAACGCGTGGACCACTGTGTTGTCCTTTGTAGGGAGTTGAATCGAGCTTGATTTTGATTATTATGTATAGCGGATCATGCATAGTGAATGTAGGTAATATTTTGGTGTCCCTGGAAGCGTTTAGATGCTTTTTAAATAGAGGTAATATTTTTATAACACGGTGGTTAGGTTCTGAAAAATGTTGAGTTCTGTTAAAACGTGTTATGTTGTAAGAAGCATTGGATATTCTTGAGACGTCAGTTTTAGGTTTGAATATCTTTTCGTTCTAGAATCATTGAGACGATTAATTTCAGATTTTGAAGGATTTAGGACGTTAGATGCTAGGTACCTTAGACAGTTAAGTAATAAACCGAGGGGTGCTGTAAACAGTATTCTCTAAAAACCTTCACTCCCAGTGATTTTTAGGAGTAATTCACAGGGAAAAAAACACCCCCAAGATTATAGCTTCTATCCATCATGGATATCAGATAGTAGCTACCTTAGTAAGTCTGTTTATAATAAACGAGTGACAGTTGATTCAATTTATACCTCTTTATCCTAATCTTTAATCCTTCAAGAAACATAGAATGTCTTTAAGATGTATATAAGACGCATATAATTCAGAATTCTCTTATCGAGTTAGAGCAAAGCAGTGCTACAGATTATAGTGCTATACAGAGCGAAAAGATCTACCTGTATCGCCATTCTTTCATTTTTCTTCTCGCTATTGAAATATAAATTTCTCAAACAACCAACAACGCGAAGCAAAGATATATTGGGTTGTTCGGAAAGTAATTTCGTTTTTCCCAAGAAAAGACTTAATTTTTTCACAGCCAACTTCACGCTTAAGCTGCATAATCATTATATAATTGGACAACTGATGTAGTAAGTCTTGTTTGCTAAAAATTTTGTTTGATTCTTTACAATAGATTTTGTTTAGTAATCTATTGTGTTTCATTTCCACCAAGAAAAAAACGAAGTGACTTTCCGAACGACCTAATAGTATCTCAACCAAACCGTTCCATCCCTTTCACCGCAAAGAAGCATCCAAAGACGATCAATCGATCCGTGTCTCCGATCATCGTCGTTCTTCACGGCGACCGCAAGCGGCCCGCCTAAACCGGTCGAGAGTAATTAAGTCGGTCGATCGATCGTGTTGCAGGTACGGTGGACGAAGCTGGACCCGAAGGCTCGGTCTGTGAAGCTGACGAAGCTGGCGTCGGACACGCGCTATCTGATTTGCGTGCTGGGTCTGGGCAGCTGGAGCACGCCGATCCCGGAGGACATCGGCTCCTGGCAATGGAACGCGTCTCACGACGACATGATCGAGGGCTCGGCGCTGCCAGTGATGATCAACTCGAGGACCGGGCTCTGCACGGAGGTCCAGACCCTGGACGCGCCGGACTCGATCGTCGGCGACGGGACGCTGAGCGACAGGGGCGGCCTGGCGACGATCCTGACCAGGCGGCTGGGCCTGATAGTGGGCAGCTGCATGGGTTTCGTGGTGTTCGTCGTGCTGATCTCCGTGCTCGGCTACATGAAGATGAAGAAGCAACGATCGACGGAGAAGAGGGACCAGCCGCTGTCCTCGAACCCGCAGGCGTACATGTCCTACAGGCATTTCTCGCTGCAGAGCGGCGACAGGGCGGACAACGCCTGTCCGAGCTTCATCAGCAACATCGGCACCACGCCCCTAAACTCGTAGCACAGGCCGAAGGAGTTCCGCAAAGAGACTGATCGCTGCGGCATCGAGATGAACAGCGTGCCGAACTGCGAGGGGATCTTCGGATAGAGGACGACAGTGGCCGGCCGTGCAATGCGTTATCGGCCGCCGTGTGTCCACCTCCTGCGACAGCGAACCCGACGAGGCTCCCGCCGCGGTCGATCGGTCGCCACGGACTGTTTTCGTTTGTTGAAGTAGCTAGGCCGATTCGAGGCTGGCTGTGTCTGACCGTTCGATCGAGACAAGTGCCAAAATTGATAGCCGACGCGCGCGCGTCCAGCCCCGGTTTCCATTTCGATGATCGAAACTAGAACGGAAACGGAGACCAGTGGTATTGCTCACTACTGTTGGTAGCGCGGCACGAGCGATCCGTCGAACTGTACTCGCCAGACAATTTCGACGTACCAATCGCCCGACCGTTTAGTAGACTTTTACTAAAATGATCCTCCGACCAGACACGAGAACCGAACAACGACGCGAGCGACCCCATTTTTGGAACATTCGAATCTCTCCTACGAAGACTGATTTTTTAACGACCGCTCTCTCTCATCACAACTTCCACCACCACCACCACCATCGTCGTCGTCGTCGTCTTCTACCGCCTCCATTCCTCGCTACGGTGCCCACTTTCCGGCTCATCGTTCTCAATCGTTCGTATTCTATGTACGCGAGGGGACACGTTTTTTGTAAATAGAAATGGCGCGGGGGACGGAAACTGCCGAGACTCGACGACCTACTCGTCGTCGTCGTCGTCGTCGATCCTAAACACTGTGCCGGAACGGAGACCGGTTTACTTACCTGTCCACCTCCTTCTACTTGTCCTACTCATCCTCCACCTCCTCCTTGTATACTTGTCCTACTCCTCATCCTCCTTCCCCCTCCTCCTACTCAGCTGCGCAAGCAATATTACACTTTAACTCGTAATCGATAGTCCGAGAGAGAAAGGGTTACTGCGAAATCGAGACACCGGTCTCACGATCGACAACGATTTTCAACGAGCCTACTGCTTTGGTCGACGATGACTTAGGATCTGGTCCAATCTATGGCAGATCTAATTAATTCTATAAGTCGCGAATTAGGGGCGATGTTAGAAGGAACGTTATGTACAATGAAAGGATTCACGAGTTTACCGAATTGAGTATTTCCGGAGACATCATCGGCATGTTCTAGACTAGCTAACGACGATCATCGTTAATGATAGTGCATAATAATGTCTGAAATGATTTTGATATTTCACGAAGGTGCATGGTATTTGATGATACACACTTTAACCCTTCGCGATCGTGTGTCTACACTCGCCTACTAAAACTGTTTTATTTTATCTGCTTTTTTAATTTAGAAATTAATTAACAACCCTTGGCACTCGATGTCATTTGAACTATAAATCTAAAATCAATTTTCCGACTTATAGTATCTCCATTTTGAATGACAAAGTGCATTTTATGCATATTCAATTAAATGCGACTCGATCCAACAGCATTACTGTTAACAATGTTTTAAATCGGATCTTTGTTAATAATTATTTTTAAAAATGATGGGATAATTTTATTGATGCCTAAAAGTGCAATAAAATTCTTTTTCCTAATACTGTTTCTTGTATATTACCATTTAAAAATAAGTTTCCATCGGCTGCGTGTAAACACCGAACGGCCGCAGAGGGTTAAATATCTTTGGCAGTGAACATCGTTGGCGATTGGATCCGGTATCGATGATCCTGGCACGACTCAAAAGGAGACGAGAAAAATCGACAAGAGAATCAGCACGCGAACGAACGTTTGAGCTAAGAACCGGTCTTCTAGAAGACACTTCGTCGTTTCTTCGATCCTCTAGCCCCCCTCCCCTGTAAGCGACCACGACCGGAAGTCGTATCGGTCACGGACACACCGGCGCGTCTCGCGATCGTCCGTGTGATCGTTGACACGCCGATCGTCCGGGGATCATCTCGAATTGTGACTGATGTTAACGCGCGTGAACTCCTGCCAAGTAAACGAAAGAGAGAGAGAGAGAGAGAGAGAGAGAGCCGAGAGGAAATCGATTTTGAGTTGCCAAATGTTATACGGTGACACGTTGCGGAAGATGGATTTATTGTATATAGATAGAGGATATGTATACACATAGCATTCTTTATTATAGCCTAGGTTTTCGGTTAATAAAAATACACCAAAGCTACCAGACGCTGGTTCCTTTCGACCCATCTTCAAGAGGAGTCCAAGATCCATGATCTATGATCTAAGAGGTCAGGATCTTCGTCTTCGACGATTTCGTTTTTTAGCTTGCCGAAGTTGCATATTAACCCATTAACTGCCAGATCCTTTTTTTTCTTTAATTTTTCATGGGGATAGTTACGTATATGCAGAGAAACAGTTTTGTAATAATATAATTCATGTTATTTTATTATACGTTATATATTTCATTACAATTGTACTAGTATTCGTATTACGTTTTGTTGTTGGAATATTTTATATTTTTTAAAATGTCCCAAGTGGGGATTACGACAGGTTGCATGAATAAAAATTGATAAGAAAAATTTGTTGTACGAATTATTTTGTATATTCTAAATTACGTATTTGTGTAGCTATTTTTAAATACTAGGTGACATGTAGTATTTAATTATAACGTGGAAGTGGAACGTCGTGCATCGAACATGATCATTTTATGGTGATGTATTATGGATGATGTCCTTTGTGAAAAATTGAGAAGAAACGATTTATAAAATATATACCGACTGCTGTAAATAATATCGGCTGATACGTGTAAAATGAGATTAAACTGTCAAACACCGCAAATGGGAATCGTGGCAGTTAATGGATTAAAAAAGATGGAAACTGCAGAGATCTTTCAAAATCGGTAGATCGAGCCTGATCAATAAATCAATCCATTTAATTGCAAATATTTCACGACTTTATTTCAATGAATAAAAATTGAAAACTTGATCCCGAGAATTTAAAAAATTTTATCTGAAAACCCAACAATTGGAAAATATCGAGAAAATTGGAAAATATAATGATTCTAAAGTAATCTATTTATTCTAATTCATTCTAAATAATCTATGATCCGAGACACAATGTTCATCTTCGAAGACTTGGTTTTTTAGCGATACCAGTTTGAAATAACATATAAAAAAGCTAAAAATTGCAGAGAACTTTCAAAATCGGTAAATCGAATATAATTACTAAAGCAATCCATTTAATTACATAATTCTTTATCTTGGAATACTTGGACTTTTAGCGATGGATTTTCGTTCGAATAATATATTAAAAAGCTTAAAAATTGCAGAGATTTTTCAAAAACGATAAATCAAGCATAATCAACAAAGCGATCCTTTTAATTGTAAATACTTCGCGACATCATTTTGACGAATAAAGATTATTAACTTGATCCTGAGAATTTGGATAATTGCACTGAAAATCCAAAAATTGAAAAATCAATAGATCTATGATCCATGATCACAATCTTTTCGAAGACGTCACTTCGATGCGTAAAAACCAAAAATTTGATCCGTAAAATTTGTAAAACAGCAGATAAAACCTAACAAATCGTGTATAAAGATCGATAATTCATTTAATCAGTACATGAACGCAGAAATTCTCTGGCACTTGAATTTATGCGAAATTGTCTGTTAGAAATTCGACGCTTGCAGTTCACTGTGCAGCCCTCGCGCAGCTCGACAATGGTCTGAGGGGAAGACGCAGCGTAGCCAGGTGAGTGTCCGAACGAGAAAAGTCGTATCGATTTACGGGCAGAGAGGCGATTAGGTGAGAGTATCCGAGGCCACGTCGGTTCTACCTGGGCCGCGTATCATTGACGATCCATTACGTCAGATCTCGTACGACTAATTAATTAATTGTAATGGCGACTCTGTCCAAGCTGCTTAGCGCGAGCTTGCGGCTCGCTTAGGTTCCGTAATTAACTCCGGGCCAGCCGGGTTATATCCCAGAGCGTCAATCAGTTCTGATCTGGCACGTCGAAACCAAAACAACCCGCTTCGGGGATATATCGAATTGCTCTCTGCAATAATGCTCGCCCGAATGCGTACTCCGAATCCGCAACGATTCTACACACGGAACAATGCAAATTCGCCGCAACACTGTGCAACTACTCCCACATACCGCCGCGATTTCAAAGAACGATTCCATCATTCTGAAACATTGCTAACTCTTCGAGACGTCGACGAAAATTCCAATGCTGTGACTAAAAAACAATTTGCAAATCGCTACGACACGATTAACGCTAAGAGCGATTGACAAAGCAGTCAAATTGACTGTTTTCTGATATTTTTATTTGATGCCTCCTGATGATATAAAAATATTTGTTGGATGCAGTTTTATTTATTGAAGTATGTATTTTGATGTTATTTATGGATAGTTTAAATCAATGCAGTTTTGATATTTTTATAAGGTGATAGTTGACGAAGTTATTTTTCTAATATCTTGATGTCAGGATGTTTTGTTATTTAAAAATATTGTTCACCATTATTACTGGATAATAATATGTAGAAATTGGACAATTGTACTAATAGAATAATAATAATAGTACATATGTATGGATAACAAAATATCATTTATACGTTTCTATCTTCCATTCTTTATTCATTTATTGGACGAGCTACAGAGTTCACTTCAGCGATATAAATAAATAATTTCGTCTTCTTATGCAAGTTGTAATATATTATGATGGCGGAATATTCTCGTAGTATGACGTTTTGCTATGTTAAGAAATAATTGATTACTTCTGCAGTATTCACCTAGTCTAACTCATCTCGAATTGCAACTGAATGTCAAATATCTACTATTTTCATATTTTAAAATCGTCGGCAAAATATAGTAGATGAGCTTTACTAAAAATGTCTAAAAAAGATCGTTAATAAAAGTGAAAACTATTATATGAAAGGACTGCACAGTTGCATAATTTGTACATAGTTCTTGACATAGTTACATAGCCATTACAGAATAGGTTGTCTCAAATAACTGTTCGGATAAAGGAGCATCTGCTATAATAAACCAAGTTCCCATAAAATTATCATTTAAAGGAACAAGAACTAGTTTTCGGGCACAGCTCAATTGCATATTATGCGTTATTATGTCACATTATACGATATTATATCACGTTATACGACATTACGTCACCTTATACGATACTATATCACGTTATACGATATTATGTCACGTTATACGACATTACGTCACCTAATACGCTCCAATTTTTTAACGTTATAATATATCTCCGTAATGTTCCTTTAATCCCAGCGGAAAAAAAAGTCGCACGATTCGCGCTCTGCGAAAGTGCACGTATTAATTAATAAACGATGAAACCCGCACCGCTGGCAGTCACCGGCCATCGGACATTTTCCAGGCACCGATCCTGCTGAAAGTTTCTTATCGGATTTTTGTAGAGTCCCCGGCCCGGGTGATTGTCGACTCGAATTATCCCGGATCCGTTTCGTCGTAGCAGCGAGCCGGCGTATAGGATTAGCGTGGAGGCAGCACGGCCGAAAGCCCATGAGAAAAGATCCGGGCAAAACCTGTACATTAATAGCGTTCGCGGGCGGGCCTGAGCGCAATTACCGGGCGTAATTAACTCCGGGAGTTCGGCCAGCTGCCATACGTCGGCCCGGCCACCATCTACGACTAGAGTCGATTGAAACAACGTCTACCGGACGCGCCGTTCCCGCGGAAATCACGGGGAAATTCCCGGGCATCGACGCCCCGGATCTAACCGGCGGCCGCAAATTAAGAGCGCGGCGCGCGATAACGTGCTTCATAATTAAAACGAATTGAAACGGGGCGCCTGAATAGTCTCCTCGGGGCTGCTTTCGTACCATTTTTCAGACAACGCGACAATTTAGCCGGCCAATTGTTCCCTGGTAAATCGCGCAAGCTTAACGATGTTTTCGGGACACGTGTTTTCCGCTCGCGGAAGCGACGCTGCGCTTTTTCGAAATTTGTTGTTTTCCAAGGCGGCGCGCCGCTCCGACGGCAGGGTGCTGCGGCTTTTTATGCAAATTCCCAGCTAGGAGGAAACGCGGAGCTACGGAGATAATATAGGGTTGCCTTTTCCGCGCGGCTGCATGCAGCCGGTCTGAATTAAATACTGCTTTGCGGCGGAAGTGGTCGCTTATTATTTCTTGGGCAGCTGTGTACGGGTTTCGCGGACGAGGGATATGGATAATCGACTCTTTTCTCTTCGACTCTCAATGGATTCTGAAATTTTTATTGCTGGAAGTGTCCGATTATAGAATATTTAACTATTTAATTAATTTGATTTGATATTTATTATTTATTTAATAGATAAGAACGGGACTTACAACGGGAACACTAAGAACTACCAAACGAATCTTAATGACTGTTTTTGAAGTTTTTCTTTCGCAATTCTTATTTTCACTATAATACATACTTATGTATTATAATAAAAATATTATGGAATCTAAATAAATTCAATCTTGTCAACGTTATAAAATAATGCACATTAACATACATTAGTTTCAACAATACGACGCCATAAAACTCGCACGCATTACCGAAACGGAACCAGGAACTGCAATCCATGTAAAACAAGAGAACGCGTCCTGATACATTCGTGGGGAGGGGGGGCGTATGCATGTATATACACGGGATAAGAAGCGTGCTCGAGAAATAATGATAAGAAGAACAAAAAGAGGGACACTAATTTCTGCGAGACGTTCCTCCGCGCCGGCAAATCCTTTCCGGCCGCGGTGTAATGCAGTTTACCCCCGCGGGAATCCCATTTATCTGAACGCACGTAGAGAAGGGACCCCGTTCATGGCTGTGCTTACTACTTGGACCCAGGGGGTGGCTTCTTATTAATAGCTGTACTTAAAATCCGTGGGTCCCTTGTAGCACCTTGTACCTCGACGGGGTTAACAATAGCTACCAGATGGAATAGCATAATGGGAGGTCGTCGGAGGTCTCGATGCTGTTGCTTCGAGAAACGGACCAGTGAGAGATACTCTTACACGAACTACATATACAGGGTGTCCGAAAAATGTCTTACAATTTGGAAATGGGGAGATACCTGTGGTCATTTGAAGCAACTTTTTCCTTTGCAGAAATGTCCTCCGAGGCGTGGTTAACGAGTTATTAACGAAAACCCGTGACCAATGAGAGGCAAGTTCGGCTGACGCAAAATGGTCGACCAGTCAACGAGCAGGTGAAGCCTGGAGACGCTGATTGGCTCAAACATTTAGCGTTAGGTGAGCTCGCCTCTGATTGGTAAGTGTTTATCTCATTTCTGAATTACGAGTAACTTTTGGAATACTCTGTTTAATAATAGCATTATTAGTAATTAATATTTTTCAGTGAACCTCATTGGTCACTGTTTTTCATTAATAACTCGTAAACAAAACCGCGGATTGTATTTGAGCCAAAAAGTTACTTAAAATTACCTCATTAACCCCTCATATCTCAATTGTGAATGACTTTTGAGATACCTTATATAATAATGCTATCATTAATAATTAATATTTCTCAGTAAACCTCACTGGTCAATGTTTTTTATTAATAACTCGTAAACAAAGCCGCGGATTACATTTGAGCCAAGAAGTTACTTAAAATTACCTAACTAAACCCTCATATCTTAATTATAAATAACTTTTGCGATACCCTGTATAATAATACAATGATTAACAATTAATATTGTTCAGCATACCCTATTTACTTACAGTTTTTCGTTAATAACTCGCGAACGAAGCCGCGGACTGCGTTCGCGCTAAGGAAGAATTTGCTTCAAACCCTTCATTCCTCTATTCCCGATGACTTTTCGAACACCCTGTACAGGATCCGCGAGCGCGCGGATCAGCGCGTGGGCGTTAATAAACGATAGAACGATTTAGTTGCGGCAGGGTGGCCATTTCTCGGTCGGAACGGCGCGACGCGTTATAAATAATGGTCGGGGCCATTGAGCCCTCTCGGTGGTTCCGGAGGCCTCGCGCGGCCCATTGTTAGCCTTTCGCTCCGTGGACCCGTGCGCGGGCCGCTGCCGGCCGCGATGCAGTTTCCAAGTGCACCTATTAATAAGGAGCGCAGCACGCCGTTAGACCGTGCAGCGTAACTGCACTCCTAGCAAGATAGCGACCGCACCACCGCACCGGGCTCCGGAACAGGCTCAGCGTGCCGGAGAAAAGGCGCAGTCGCCGTGCCGAGTGCAGTCTATAAACCTGTACTCTCCTCTCTCTCTCTATCTTTCTCTCTCTTTCTCTCTCTCGATGGATCTCTCTCTCGAGGAAGTTGCTAGAGAAGCAATTGTATTAGAGAGTCTGTATCCACGTCCCGCCGCATGAGCCGACTTCGAGTATCATCTCTCTCTTTCCTCTCTCTCATCCTCTCTGCACCTGTCTCTCTTTCTCTCTTTTTCTAAAAGTATTAGGAGCACAAATTAGTTCGCTCCGTTTTCAAAAGATAGCTCCAACTGGTATGACTGTTTCATAGTAACAACTGATTTCAATTGTTTCGGAGAGATCAGATATCTGCCAATAACATTCAGTTTATATTGCTTCGAGTTTCATTTAATACACCTGTTTTTTACTCTGTTGAATATGTTAAATTTTGTGTCAACTAAGCAGCATTTGCGGGAGATTTTAGTTTTCTGCTTTAATTGAAAAAAAACTAATTTCTACTCCCAATAAATATTTGGTAATATCATTTCGAAGCGTAGGAAATTTGATGCAGAGAATTTGGGAAACTGCGCTTGAAACTCAAAAATTGTGTTTGCAAATTAACAGATCCGTGATCAGTACAGTTGCGGACAAAATTGAGTGGACAGACAGCGGAAATGGTTACAAGTAAAATTTAGTTGAACTAGTACTATCACTATACACACAACTTTTGTATATTACATATCCTTATATGCAATCCTCTTTGTTTTTCGAATTGCAAATATTCCGCGATATCATTTCGATAAATAAAAATAGAAAACTTAATCCCTAGAATTTGGTAAACTGCACTGAAAACGCAAAAATGGATTCATGATCTAAGATTAGAATCTTGGTCTTCGAAAACTAGAATTTTTAACGATATCAGTTCGAAACATCGCATTAAAAAGCTGAAAATTGCTGATATATATAGTTGCAAATATTTCGCGATATCAATTCGATGGATAGAAATAATCCCTCGCTCTCTGTCTTGAGGAACTCGCTACAGAAACAATTGTATTAGAGTCTGTATCCACGTCTCGCCACACGGGCCGACCTGCAATATCATCTCTCCCCTCTCCCCCTCTCCATCTCTTTATCTTTCTTTTTCTGCCCTCCTTCTCGCCGCCGTCTCCTCCTTTTTCTCATCTTTCCGTGTCTACCCGGACTCTCCCTTCGCAGCTACCACTGTTTCCTCAATTTTCTTGCCGAGGAGCAAGCGACGTGTGTACGTGTAAATAGCCAGCGCACACGTCCGATAATTGGAGCCCTTCCATCGACTCCGCTGGAATGCCGGGACGATTTTTAAGTAAAACATCCCGCATAGGGGGACCGTGTTCACACAGCGCCCTCACTCCCCGTTCCGTCGATCAAATAATGCTCTCTCGATTCGATGAATGCGCGAGCTACGGTCCCATAAGCAATCGTACCCCCATTGCTTATAAGAGAAATTTATTGAAATCAAGGGACGCGTGTAGGATTTTACAATAAAATTCTTATTATGAATGAACACATGTATGAAGTTTATTTATATCAAATTATAAAGACAAATGATAAAGACAAGTTTGCCGACTCCGGATGCCACCATACAGAACCACACCATCACGGAGACTCTGCCATGCTTTACAGTTGGTTGGAATTTTTTAATTCTAGTTCTGTATTAGGCTTTCTGCAAACTTTTCCTCTTCCTTCACATTCAAAAATATTAAATAAGATAATAAAAAGTTTATTGGAAAATTTTACATGCATCCCTTGACTTCAACAGATTTCTCTTATAAACAATGAGGGTACGTATAGTTATGGGACTGACTGTACTTCGAATTACATCCGACCCTTCGCCACGCCAAAGTGGCGAATAAATAAGGCAAAAAATATGTTGGAATTGGTATCGTTGGAAATGATTATTACTTACTAGAAGCTTTCTTGTTGCATTGACGTCTCCTCCATGGATCTTCCTCATGACGACACGGAAGAGGACCGTGCCGATGCGAGAGCCGAACGTGACCGTCCCGCGAAAATGCGAGCGCGCTGCGTTATTTTCGCAAAGCGGCGAGCACGGGAGCTGTATCTACGACCAGTGGCGGATAATTAATATTTATTCGCTATCTGCTCGAAAATAAACACGGGTCGGGGGCGCCAGCGGCGCGCGGGCGGCTCGAAATCAAACACCCGCGCTTCGAATCACAATTTAGGTATTGTCCGGTCCGCTGTTTTTCCAAGCGCGGCGCTACATTAACCAAACAAAATGAATTTCGTCGTAAACAAGGACGGTAAATAATTTCGATGGGGGAGGGTCGGTTTTACGATGCCGGAATCTCGGCCGATCGATTGCCGCCACCTGCACCGCGCGCAATGCCACGCGAAACACCGGCACACTGTTTTCGGGGTTCTGCGGCGTTGGCGGGCTAATAACGGCCGCGTCTGCGAATTTCGACTTTGATGCGGAATGGTCGCGCAAGAAATTCGATGAATCGTGAATTTTAACACTAGGTTTACGGAGATTTCTTATACACCTGTCTCTGCGGCGCAGGGTCAATTTCATGCATGTTGAAAAAGATAAACATTTTGTAGAATAAGTAATTTATTTTTGAAGGAATATTGTCGTACTGGTGTATTGATATTGTTGCGAGCTCCGTTGACACCACGGATTACACAACTCGGCATTTTGTTCATAGTCTAGACTATTTATCATTTTATTCATAGTTTACGCTATTTACTATTTTATTCATAGTCCACGCTGTTTACTAGTTTATTCATACTGTACACTATTTGCTATTTTATTCATAGAAGATCCGCAAAGATTTTTAATTTATAAACAAAAATGGGACAAAAAGAAACCTAAAAGATTTACACTATTTACCATTTTATTCATAGTCTACACTATTTACAATTGTGTTCCGAATATCTAGTATTATACAGTTCTTTATGACAACACGAGTTGATCGCTCGACGGTTCGATCTCTACTGTAGACTGTTCGGCGGCACAACGGTTCCGTGACAACCCCTATCTTCGGTTATTTCCTTAGGGGTTGTCCACTTCGGGGCAGTATCATATTACAGCGACTTGATTTGGACAATTCGCCGTAACAATATCAAAATATCTATGTCGAAATGATACGATATTTTATAAGTCCTTTGGCGAAGAGAAAAATATTATCTGCATCACGAAGAATAGTAGCATTTTGGGATCGGCTGAATTTTATATCATTTTCTGCATCTAAAAGGACACGCGTCCTTTTTCCTTCGACACATAATTTCGCATAATTTCAATTTCGTAGTATCGCATAATTTCAATTTCATCTTGCGTTCGATGAAGCCGGCTGTCCCCTATTGTCACTGCTTTCACCGCAATCATCTCTTGGACAGATTTTGTTTTTCAAAATATGGACCGTTTATTTTGAAAATGGTGTATGTCCATTTTCTCTTGTTTCGAAAAAATTGAAGGTTAACATATCTGTTGATTAAAAAATTTAGGCAAATTATACGAAGTCTGGCAATGTTTCTATTGTTTTATCAATATGTAATTTGGTTATATAAATTTGTTTCAGGCGTAGTTTACTAAACTGATGTATACTTACATAATTAATTCTGACAAATATTCGTCCCGCTAAATGGATAATTGCAAGCATGTGTGGCAAAAGATAAATCTAGCCGATTACCATATTTTTCTGTGTAAAAATTGAATATGCGTCTTCGTAAATTTAGTGTTGAATCGGCTGAGAACGGTGGGCGGATTCGGTTTTCGGTTTTTGTCGTTGTTTGCGATGTTAATTTTATTTGCAGCAGGCTGAAACGATTTCGATTGTTGCATGTTGTCGTGTGGAGGGACGCTTCCTCACGTCCCAAACAGCGCAGCTGTGCTCTTCGCGTAATCTCTTCTCGGGGGAGAGACGGCTCTATAGATGTTCGATAGAGTGGCAGGGCTTTAATATAGCGACGGTGATGCTCTGATTCTGAGAGCAATCGGTTCCTAGGAAAATCGGGCTCTAGCCACTGCCGGGGACAACGCGGATTCTACGGAAAATATTGGACGCTCTTTTCAAGCCAGAATTTCGACTGCGGGATCGATGTCCTGATTAAGGAGTGATGTTTATAGCAAGTCCTCGCGTATTAATAATTGTCCCGCAGCTTATTAATAAAAATAGACGATTTGGGAAAATGAGATACGACTACCCGAGATTCGTGGCTATTTTTTAGAGTTGTTGACAATAAGTGATTTTAACCATTTGCACTCGAGTGGTGACTCTGAGGCACCACTAAAATTATTCCATTACGATCGAACCTTGACATCGTGAATCGTAGTCGTCATTTCCGTGCAACAATTGTTCTCTCAGCTAAACGACTGAATTTTATTTCATATTAATTACTTTATATTTATTATTTCACATTAATGATATTCTTTACAATTCTTAAACAAATTCGGCAAGTTCACGCTCTGTGACTGGTTCACCGCTTCAAACACAACCCGAAGCCGTCGCCATTATTTTAACTCGCAAATAAAGCCGAAGATTAATATTTTCGCTTCGGAAAAAGTTGCTCCGAACGTTCCCGGAGACCGTCATTTCCGGAAATCGCAAATAACTTTGATACACCCTGTACACTCCCCCCGGCATCGTTTGGCACCAGTAAACGTATCCGCGATCGACGGATAGCTACCCTAATTCCGCCGTTCCCCGATAAAAAAAAAAACGTAACCATCCGGGGATGGCGTCGATCAAAATCGAAATCAGATAATTCGAGGCGCTCGCTCGTCAGTGTCTGACCGCCGCGGCGGCAATGGGAAAAGGTAATGTTCGCCGGGGCACGTGCTCGTTTAAATCGATATCCTTCGGGCAAAGTGAAAATTTCTTGCCGCGCTCCGCCGTCTGCCGCCCCCTCTCCCCAAATCACCCTCTCACCCTCCCCTCTCACACCCCCCACCCTCCGCCGCCGCACACGAGCAGGGGCTCACGGTTAAACGTCGATTCGTAATCACAATTGACCGAAGTTCGGGTGTAATGTAATGTTCGCTGACTATCGTAATCCCCATTCCGACAATACGTCAAACATCGATAACGTTAATCGCGCGCTCTTCGAAACGTAATCGCCGGTACACCCGATAACTGCTGCGAACGTTTCGATAGTCTAATTTTACGGTCGGCCCCGATCTCGTTAGAATAATGCCCGGCAGCTAGGCTCTGGGCAGTTGGCCGGCTAGACGCGGCCGGCCCGAGCCCGGCAACGATAAATTCGCCGCCGCGTATTATAATGGATTAATATAATTCAATAAAATGAACCCCGGTCCCGATTAACGCGGCCGAGCCCCGTTGACGTTCCCATGCGTTACGATGACTACGCCGCGGCACCGAATAACGACGAGTAGGGCCGCGCCGCGCCGCGGCCACTCGTTACAATAACTTCATTATGCAGCTGGCTGATATACGCTCGTTGTTCGATGCGAGCGCGACGCGAAGTGAACGATGAGAGCGAACGCTACGCGAGCGAGTGCGACGCGATGCAAAGCAGAGCGACGCAAAGCCAACGCAGGGCACAGCAGAACGCGTCGCGAAGCAGCGTAACGCGAAGCAGGACGACAACGCGGAGCAAAGCGTGACGCTAACGCGACGCGAAGCAAAGCGTGAAGCTAACGCGACGCCAAGCAAACACGGCGCGAAGCAAAGCGTGAAGCCAAAGCGACGCGAAGCAAAGCGTGAAGCCAAAGCCACGCGAAGCAAAGCGTGAAGCCAAAGCCACGCGAAGCAAAGCGTGAAGCTAACGCGATGCGAAGCAAACGCGGCGCGAAGCAAAGCGTGAAGCTAAAGCGACGCGAAGCAAACGCGGCGCGAAGCAAAGCGTGAAGCTAAAGCGACGCGAAGCAAACATGAATCAAACGCAATACGAAACTAACGCGACGCGAAGCAGCTCGACGCGAAGCAGCTCCACGCGAAGCAGCTCGACACGAAGCAGCTCCACGCGAAGCAGCTCGACGCGAAGCAGCTCGACGCGAAGCAGCTCGACGCGAAGCAGCTCGACGCGACGCGACAGACTCCAACGAAGACACGCGCCGACCCCCGCGCTCGTAATTCCACCGGGGTCCCCTGATCATGCCGGCCGATCCACTTTTCAGCCGGAATTTCAACGCCTGTTATACTCTACCCTTTTTTACTGTTTTACATTTCCTTGCGGATTCGCTTGTTATCCTCCGCTCCGCGGCTTAATTGCGCCCTCCTCGGGGCTCCCCATTTTCCAGGAGATTGGCTTGTTATGCTTCAACGTAAGACTGTCTTGCCCGTTTTACGGAGCTCCATTTTTCCTTTTTTTGGCGGGGGGTCGAGGGGGGGGGGGGCAGAGGGGACGCTGTCTTGTTACTTTTCTTGCGAAATTGCTTGCTTTACAGTTCGCTCTGTTTCCAGTCCGCTGCGGATACTGCGTTTTGGATTAGTGTGTTTGCCTAACCGGGTTCCGAAATGGTTCATTAATTACAGTAGAAAAGGGGGGAGTAGGGGAGGTAAAGTATTGCGGAAAGGGTTGCGGAAGAGTTGGTATCGATTTATATAAGTGTATATGAAGGTAACGTGGATTAACGTAAATGTAGATTAAGTGGATGTATATTGATGCGAATGTTGATTAAATTAATGTAGATTAATATAGATGTGGATTAAATTGACATAAAGTAAGTTAATAGGAATTAATATAAGTTTAAATTGAATTAATATAAATGAATATACACATAGATTCAGTTGATATAAATTAAGATAATATAAATTAACATACATATTGATTAAATTGACATAAATTAAACTAATATAAATTAACATACATATTGATTAAATTGACATAAATTAATATAAATATAGATTTAATCAATATAAATTAATCTAATATAAAGCAACATAAATATAGATAAAATTTACATAAATTAAGCTAATACAAATTGATATAAATATAGATTAAATTAACACGAATGAACATAAAATAAGCTAATATAAATCAATACAAATATAGCTTAAATTGATATAATTTAACGAGTACAAATTACCTGCTTCGCCAGCGTGTCCGTAAAAGTGGTCGTAGGGCAAAGGGTTAATTACAGGGCCCGGTAGAATCAGCGTTAACCCATTTCTGTCGAAATGTCGCGGCGGCTATTCAGGGAGCGCGGAAGGCGAGCATACAGGATCGATCTTCCCGATCCAAAAGGAGGCGGGAGCACCTTGAAGATCGTCGCCGGGCCTATTCTCGTCGACGGCGACGTGTCCGCGGCCAATATCCCGAACAACGGGGGTTTAACGAGACCTCGAGCGCCTTTTATGCACGAGGACACTCAGACACCGTTTCCGTGGCCCCGGCATTGTTGTGCTTCCGAGCGGGGTGGCGGCGAGGGGGGGGAAGGGGCAGGGGGACGTGCCGCGGGGGAGGATGCGCGTTTCTCGACAGACAGCGCGAACATCCCCCCTCCGGAACGAGCACGCCGCGCGGCACGGCAGAGCCGGAGCTCTGCAGGGACTCTCGCGACAAAACCCCCCTCCCCCCCTGCCCCCGCTCGAGGAAGTATTTGGGATTTGGGTCACGCGCCAGTTCTCCGCCAGGATGAAAGAGAGAGTACGGCCCCGTGTACAATGGCCCCATGATCCATTGACGAATCTCGCTTTTATAGGGCACGTACTTCCAGAGACAGCTTCCGGTCATGTGCCGGCGATTAGACCTAGATTCCGTCTTTTCAAGCCCGCCAGCCGGAACCTTGTTTTGCGCCTTCGAGTCGCCCGCCGTCGTCCCTTTCCGCCCCCCTTTTTCTCTTTCATCCTCGTCTCGCTTCAATGCCGAAAGACGGCCGATCTGTTCCGCCAGCCGTGATGGTTCCTATCTCTGGTTCTACGATGGGACTCCGCGAGCGGATCTTAATTTTTCTCCGGCAATTTACTCGCCGGATGTATAACGAGAAGCTGTAACATAGCTGGTGATTTTATGAATGAGATTGTCGATTGATGTCGATTGTTTTGCGTTTTTAACATTTTGCAGTCGGATGATGGTGGTAGAGATTGTAGTATTATTTTCGAAAGTATTTTTATTAAAAAAAAAAGTATTGTTAAATTCGTTTGGATTTGACAAATTGTTGATTAAAGTCTTCTATAAGTTTATAAGAACTGAACGTGTTTAGGGGCGTTACTTTTATGTCGATTTTAGGTTTGGACGTCTTATGGTGATCATATATGTCATAATGACGTGTTAAGGCGACCATAACAGGTTCATAAAATGTTTTTAAGACGTCCTTAAAAGGCGTCTTGATTCATACCAGAAGACGTTACTAGGCTGTACTTAAGACATTTGGAGACATTCTCGTCTTAATATAATATACAAAATTATGTACATGGTATAGATATTTATATGAATTTACTATATTGTATAATAGTATTTAATATAGCATACTGTGATAATATAATACTATATAATATAGCATACTATGATAATACAATACTATATAATATAGCATAGTATAATACCGTGTTCCTTCGGATTTACATACGATATCCGGATGTTCTATAATATAACTATAACAATACAACACTACAATACGATATTATATTATATAATAAATAAATATACTAATGTATATACTATATTATACAATAAATATATATATACTAATATGTATATATTAGAACAACATACTAAAATGGACATGCTACACGTCGCATAAATTATTTCCTATTTACTAAAAATGGCCTCGAGTGAAAAGGGTTAATGCCGTCGGCGAAATCGAAGCCGATAAAATGATCGACGAGCCGAACCTTAGTCACTGATTCCGTTTTTGAAAATCAACAGAACCGCCGCATTTTCCCGGCGATTTCCCTAATTGCAATGTTTGCTTGAACTTCTAGAAACAGACTCGGTCGTTTATGCGAATTGAAAGGGAATTATTCCCGGGTAAGGAGCGACGGAATATTAACGAAACGCCAGCTAAATGTTTAAACAGTCCCGCGAGTAAACCGGTGCTCCTCTAGCCGACAGCTCCGCCGCGTATTTTCTGGCCGATTACGCGCGATTATACGCTAGAAACCCGTCGCCGGCATATTTTCGCAATCACGCCTACTGTCGCCCGGGCATTTCCATTTCAATGAAAATCATCGATATTGTTATTGCGCCGCGGCCTGACGTATTTTCGGGACGTCGCTTATGAAAATGGATTAAATGCGCTTTCCGCGGCGCGGAATTATTCCGGCGCGGCCCGCTGCCAGCGCCGACTGCGAAACGAGAGGGACCGGCCCGCTATCACCGCCGCCATCGTTTCTATCGTTCCGCTGCCGGATATCGGCTGCAAAAAACGCCTGATACGTGGAAAATTTCCTTGATGAGGCCGCCGAACATCGGCGACCATCGAGGTTGCCCGGGTCTATCGTTCTATTTATTCCATCGCGCATTCGCACATACCCTCCACCCGCAATATACATTCAGGGAATTTAGATTCGAGCTATCCCGTATAGTGTATAGAAGAATTCAGTGGCATTTAACGAACTAGTTAATTTTTTCATAATTGTTCAATTTGCACCGGTTTGTTAAGGTATATGGAGCTTAGAAGAGAAAATTTAATGAAATTAAGTAAATATTTTAGGTGGAAGTTTAAGAAAAGAAAACCCCTCTTTGGGTGGTTACCAATTGGCCAACTTTGACTCATAATAACTTTGCGAAATATCGTCGCAGAACGATGATTCTTTCTTTTTAAATTATAGCTTGAAATTTCTATTTTGAAATAGTGTTTCTTTGTTTTAAGTCTGATGCGTCTGCGCCATTGTAATCCTTTAAATTCGAGGATATGCTTGTCACATTGAAAATAACTATTAAAATAAAATTGGACGAATTTGTCTAAGGATAACTCGGCAAAAAATCATTGTAAGATGATAACTCTTTTTTTAATTGAAGCTTGAAATCTCTACTTTAAGATAGTATTTCTATATTTTAAGCTTCTAGAAATGAGGACATGTTTGTCACAATAAAAATAGCCAAATTCAACGAAATGCACGGACTTCTCAAAATTGGCCGACTTTGACTAACGATAACTCAATTAAAAATCATCAAAGAATAATGACTTATTTTTTAAATTACAGCCTGGACCATCTACTTTAAAATAACGTTTACGAATCCGCACCCAGTCATCACCCTACAATGATTCTCCCCGAAATTTTCAACAAAAATGCACCCATGCCACTCTAATATTCTAAAAGCGAGACCATGATCGCCACATTAAAAATTTCCATATTTAACAAAATATAAAATTCCTTTCCAACATGTTATATACTATAAAACAAAGTTCAATCCTCCCCCTTTAATTCAAAAGAAAAGAAGCTCGGCTGCGATCTCTTTTCCCAAAGTTACACCATTCAAAACCAATCCTCGTATTCCAACCTTCTATTCCCACATTTTAAAAGTTACAATATAACAAGCATACAGTAGAAATAAAATCAACAAACACCATCTTAAACTGCATACTTCAAGCTTCAATTTGAAGAAACAATCATCGTATTACAACAATTTTCCACTAAATTATCATCTCTCAAAGTTGGCCAATTTGTACACAAAGTTTCTCAATACTACTTCGAGCACAGTACTTGAACAAAAAGAAACAAAATATTATTTATCACTCAGGAAAAACAGTTCAAAACTTATCAATAAACTCTCCGAACCATTCCGCACCACCCCGTTGCTCCCTCGAACTGTATCTCCCACCTCCGAAACCCCCACTTAACAAATGAAAACGAGCTCGCACGCTCCTTTCGCGTCGATCGATCCCCCAAGAAGAGATGAGAGAGAGAGAGAGAGAGAGTTCTCCTTGCGCAACCGGCGATTATGAAAGATTCATCGAAGTGTGCTCGCAGGATTGTCTCGAAATAATTGCACGCGTCGCGATATTCCGCCTTTCGTCGCGCGGCGTTCCTTTGTGTCTTTCCAGGCGCCGGGCGACCTCGTTACGAATGTAAACGCAGCAGGGAAGTTCGTAACGCCCGCCCTCGCGAAGTTCGCCCGTTAAAAATTAAATTCGCAGTTCAATTCCCGGCTGAGCTTTCGTCGAAATATCTCGTCGCGGCGGCGATCCGGCCCCGCGGATAACCGGCCTTTTTCCATTACCAACGCGAGAAACGAACGCCTCTCTGTCGCCTTTGATCATATTTGGAGGGGAGGGGGCAAGCGCCGCCCTCGTCACACGTCCGAGATAATAGTTTATCTTCCGCGGTCGACGCGGCAAAAATACGTCGATTTTTACACGAACTTCAAGACTTTATTTAACATGTTTTTAGGAATTTTATTCCTTTTTAGATACGGCAGGATTTTGCGCAAATAAAGTTTTTCGTAACTAAATTACGATTTTCTCTTAATATATATTTTTTCCGGATATCTATATATAGTACTAATAACATATATTCTTTTCTTAATATATTGTATATACACACTTTCACTTTAATTGTTTGCTTTAATAAATAATAAAACAATTGAGTAAAGCACTAGCCATTCGCGAAAGCCACTATAGTGGCGCGTAGTATCTAAAAGATTAAAGCAACGGACGATCAATACAAGAAACAAAAATGATCTGGTCTTATTAAGGAAAATATTAACCCCTTGCCCTGCCATTTTCTTTAGAAATAACATGATTAGAAGTTTTTCGATCACTCTGATTTCTTAGAAGAAAAAGGAAATTTTTACATTTATTGTATGTTTATATCTACTTGAATGTTTAAACATTAGGAACGACGGAAGTTTAAATATTAGAATTAGGAATTCGAAAAATTCTAAAATGCACCGAATTTTCTCTATGTTGACTTCCATTTTGAACACCCTGTAGCTCGCAACTGAATGGACCAAACAAAAGACAGAAAAAGAATTTTTGTAGTGCGAAATGTCACCTTTCCAACGAGCATAGATCTGAAATTGTTTGCTCGATACTTTAACAGATATCGATCAGTACAGTCGTCTACCGAAAAAATAATGGATTTCATTTTTCCCAACCGAATAATATACATTTTCTGCGCCGACTGGAAATCGCGTTAATTCTGTCGCGATGGGGTTCCGGTGTCGAGAAACGAAACTGTGAAAATCCGATGCGCGTTGATCCGGAATCTGCGCGGTGTCTGCAAAAGATAGGTCGCGAAATGTCGAAAACGTAGATCAGTTCCATGGCGGGACAGCGTTCTTTTTTTCTTATAGCGATGCTTGTACTCGTTCGCGGGATTTTCTGGAGAAATAAAAAAATAGGAGCCGATGGCAGCGCGGCGGTGCCACCCGCACTTTTTATCAATTATCGACCGCCGGCGTAGAATCGGCAGACGTTTCTCTTGGAAAAGGATTAATAGACCACCGAGGTCGCCGATGTTATGCAGCGTTATTACTCCCAAAGCATTGCTCCGTTCGCCACGCTTAATTAATTATAATTTATCGGTCGAGGTCTGTACGATCTCGACGTGCTCGATAATTTTCTCGGCCCTACTCCGCGCAATGGCGTAGATCGCTTTACTTTCGTAAGATTATTCTTCTCTTTCAGTAATTGTTTTGTAACCCTTTCGCGTGCTTCGACTCATGATTTCTGTTATAGTTTGTTAACTCTTTGGGCAAATGATTTTAAAGGAAATGAAAAGCTTAGATGCATAGAATTTGTTTTATTGTAGAAGAATGGGAGGAAGCGTTTGTTTCGATTATTTAGTGTGAAGAAGCAGAAAATAGTGAATTTGTTAGATCGTAAATTTAAAAAAATTATTTTAATGAATTTGTAATTTTATTAGTTTTAATCATTTGTATGGTGGGATACGTTCGGCTCTACCATTTCGCTGCTTTAAAATTAGTTTAAGACATTCATTAACGTGATCTTTGTTCATGTATGATAAACATAATAATATATGATAAAGATGTCAAGCAACATTTATTAAATATAAACACCATAAATTTCTCCTAAATCAGAATAAAATTTAATCGCTGAGGTATATATCTATCTCTTCCCCCAAAATTATTAAAACAAAAACCAATTAATCGCCGCTATCGCGAAGACAATGGCGCAGCAAAGGGTTAAACGCCGCACGATTTTGTCAAATATTCATCGAGGGACGGGAATTCAAAGGACGACGATGCCCTGCATAATAACCTGGAGCCCCCTCGGTCATGGGGGACGGGAATTAACATAGAATTAACATAGAGCTCTACGACGCGTTGAGACGTCGAAACAACGGCGCGCGACGAACTCCGTATCAAAAATCTTCCGGTTTAATATACAAGAGGAGCGCAACGAGAAGCGCAATCTGTGACCCCCTTTGATTCAGACGCGAACCGGCTTAACCTGTCCTTACCCCCGGAGACTCGGCGGCTGAATTGTCATCCGTCGTTTATTTTCCCGCTGGATACTGAATTTATCCGTTCGAATCCTTTGTCCGACCGTCCTCCGGCTCCCCTTCGCCTTTGCGTTGCAATTACTTTCTCAAGAATCCCGACGGACACGCAGCTGAGCCTTTAAGGACATTTAGCGCGCTCTGTCTGCTGCGAAGCCTGTCGATTTCGAATCATTCTTCCGACGACGGGAACACGCTTTTACAAACGGGAATCGTTTCACCGTCGGACTTCGCTCGTCCACTCTGGCTCGAGAGCGTTCGATTGAATATTTCGTTCGGTGAATTTCAAGATTTATTCTCGCAGGTTTGTTTGTTTGCTTTATCGGATAATAAATTTAGCGAGCAGTGATGGTGATTTCGCTGGGCATTGATATGTACGAAGTGTGCCAAAAATTGTAAGAATGTAGAAATATAGGATATTTCAGGTGATTTGAGAGAACTTTCTTCATTATAATAATTTCCTCTGAGGCGTTGATAATAAATTATTGACGAAAATATTGACCAATGATCTAATGAAGCAATTAATCAATATATTGTTTATGGTATTCTAGAAATAAAGAATATTTGTGGTGATTTTAGGGAACTTTTTCATTTATAATAATTTCCTCTGAGACGTTGTTAATGAATTGTTAACGAATTATTAACGAAAAACATTGATCAATTCATCAATATAGTATCATCTTTATGGTATTCCTTTTAAATATGATTAATTTTCTCTAGTCTGCGTGGACGTGCGAAAATTGTAATTAATTGTCAGAAACTTGACATAAAGATATTAAATCGTTTTATAATTTATCAATCAATCTATTCGTAAAACTGAAATTATAGAACTCACTTCGATTTTGTAAAGCTTTAATTATTCAAGAAGAATAAAGTGTAATAGAGTAGAAGGTAGTATAATAAAGCGAAATTCTATTCTCAGACAAGTAAACACAGTCTCTAAAATCTCAGCAAGGCAAAAGCTCCTCCACTATTATTTTATTCGGCAATCTGCAGGGCCGATAACAGGACGCGCCTCGTCCAGAAGTCCCATAACCGTGCGAGCCCCACGAAATTCGTAATATTAGAAACTCGTGGAACAGCTTGTAACGTAGTCGCACACGGTGTCCCGTTATTCCGTGTGTTTACGTTCAATAAGGTAACCGGCTCGCGTCCTGGGGAATTCTTTACTCAATCGTAAAGTCCCTAGACCGCCCCCGTTCCGGATGAAATGGACGCCGGCTAAGCGATTCGCTTATTATGCGAGCGAACGAGCCACGCGCGGCTCTCTCTCTCTCTCTCCGGTCCAATTCATACCTTGACTCTGATTTTGCAACAACGGAAAATCCAACCATGACCTCGTTGTTCGAGTGACCAAGCACTTGAACGGTAATGTTCTAGGAAAGAAGATTCGGCTGAATGGAGGAACAAGTGGAATAGGGAAGATCGAGTGAAATTTGATCCGCTTGCGGTCAGATAAGCGGAGGAGAGCCGATAAATGGCCGCGTAAAGATAATAAGAGTGGAAGACCGAGAATGGATAAGTAGAATAGGGGGGGCCAGTGGTCAGGCAATCGGTATGCCGTTGAACATGTAGCACAAGGACGAACGATGATTTGAGAAATAGAATATAGTTTTAGGGCGTGACAAGTGATGTGAACGGAACGAATTGTTTTGCTAGTGGAATAGGGTATGTTTTGGTCAGACGTCGAGTGAACTACTCATTGATCGGGCTAGTAGAATCGACGGGATTGGGCAAACAAGAGATATATGGCATTGTGATAAGGTAAATATATACAGGTAAATATAAGCAATGTATTATTCACTTATATGTGTTTATATAATAAGTATATAAGTATAGAAGTAATGTATTTAATATCACTTAGTAATTAGTAATACAATAATGTAATAAGTAATATAATATCACTTAGTAATTAGAAATATAGTACATAATGTAATAAGTAGTACCATGTACTGTGTAGACAAATGAGTGCTACTCAGTAAAAAACTGTGCTACAAATGTGCCGACAAGTGGAATATGTCACGCCTCGGTCAGACACAATTTACACCAGTGGCCGTGCAAATAAAATATATCAAATCGATGGTCAGACAATGATGCATGTAATTATCGGGATCAGACAAGTAGTATAAGACAGAAAGGAAGTGAATTGATCATTCTTTAATATACTAACCCCTCCATCATTCAAGAAACCAATCAACTGACTTAGTCCAGTTCTTATAAACTTATTACGACTTAAATACTACCTGAACGTAAACAGAAGTCACAGCTTATACAAAATGCAACAGTATCACTGCCTCAATTCCTATAACAGCCATAGCTCTTTAAGAAATCTACACAACCGACCCTATTCGGTACATAATTACACGTCGAAACCCGCGGAGATTTCTCGCGGACCGCGGCACTTGGCAGCGAGCACAGTCGATTAAAAAAGCTGCGAGGTATTCGCGCAGCAGTGAGCGGTTCCGCCGCAACAATTCGACGGACGTTTAGCGCTCGCAGGATCGCCGACCCCCCCTCGGGGCCCCAGGGGGCCGCTGGCCGTGTCCGTGGCCATCTATCTCCGTATCCATTACGGCCGGCTGCGCCGAGTACAAGGGAAAAGGGAGTAAAGAACCGGAACGGTTCCGGCCGATCGGTGCACTCCTGCCGAATGCGCCGCGAGATTTGGCCCCGTCACATTTCCAGCCGGCCGATTCGCGATTCGATTTGCAGGATCTTCGGAGGAAAGTCGGTTATCGTCTGCCCGGTGACCAACAATGGCCCGCCGCGGCCCGACGCGACCCACATTTCCCCCGGATTCCTCGAAAGGCCAACCTAGCTGCGTCGAATCCGGACCGGAAAGGGGACGCGCCTTCGAACGCCAGCCGGAGGAAATTGGCTGGCTGGCGGACGAAAATGTTTGTCTGAGGAATTTTCGATGAAACAACGCCTTCCACCGTTCTGCGCCGTGTCCTCGCCCCCCTCTCTCTCTCTCTCTCTAACCGGGAGAAGGGGGCCCCAAACCGGAAATTGTAACGATAAACTTCGCCAGCGTACGCTCCGCTTGCTGCCTGCAGTCTCTAAACCGGCGTTTCCTCGGATTCGACGGTTTTTGCGACGATTTCCCGGCCAGGAAAATCCAATATGATTAACAGAATATTGCGTGATCGGCGACAGCTAACTGGAAAAATAAAGCGACGACGGACAGCTCGATAGATCTTTTGTAATCTGCCGCTGGCCGAGCAATTTCATTTATTCAACGCTAGGTTTGCGGACATTTTTTATGTACCTGTTTCTACGACACGCGCCAGTTTGACGCATGTTAAGAAAAATAAACATTTTGTAGAATAAGTAATTTAGTTTTAATGGAACATTGTCGTACTGGTGTATTGATATTGTTGCTAGTTCCGTTGGCACCCTGCGTTATACGAAGCGGCATTTTATTCATGGTGTACACTATCTATTAAATTAATTTACTAATAAAATATAATACTAATTTATTAAATATATAAACATTAAAACGGAGTTAATAAATTTTGCTTTTCCTTCTTTTATTATTGTTATCTTATTACTGGCCACTGAAAGAAAATTAATTACGAATAAAAGCATGACTTATATTAATTTAATACGATAAAAATTTTAATTTTAATACGACCGCAAAGGGTTCAGTTAATTAGCTGACGTTTGTGGATAGTGTTCCACTCTGTTTCATTTGTTTCATTATTAACTATTTGTCTGATATTCAAAATTAGTTGTTTCATTTTCGGTTAGTTGGAATCTTATTTCTGTCGTCGTCTGACCAGGGGCCGACTTATTCTACTTGCCAGGCTGTTCGTTGATATGACGTTATTTTGCTGAGTGTAATAATAGATCTCACTTTGATTGATCACTTTGGTGATCACCTAGATCACTTTGGTGATCACCTAGATCACTTTGATGATCACCTAGATCACTTTGATTGATCACTTTGATGATCACCTAGATCACTTTGATGATCACCTAGATCACTTTGATGATCACCTAGATCACTTTGATTGATTGATCAATTTGATGATTACCTAGATCACTTTGATTGATCGATCACTTTGATAATCACCTAGATTACTTTGTCTCATCACGAAGTAACCTTTTTTCAATTGTCTGATTAGCGGTCGTTCTTGTTTTTCACGAACAAACACTGAGACCTATGAACGGTATACCTGAATTGTAAATGCTCGATTCTAAAATGACAGCGTTATTCGCAATACCCTATGATCACTTATAGTAATAGAGCTGGTAGAGAGGTGAAGAATGCGGCACACTTCTAAAATTGAAATAAATACTATATTCTAAAACAAGTAACTTGAATACACGAGTCCATTGAGTATGTTTCGCTGTTGTGTCGTGATATGTACTGTGTTCTGAAGATGAATGGTGCCGAAAATGTAAGTTCGGTGTAGGTGTGGTTTTTGTTGCATGTTTTGTTGATGTCCCTTGCAGGTACATCTGTACCCTTGCTTAACGTTCGCGGGGGAAATCCGCTTGTCCCAGGAAAGTACCGTAGCAGGTAATAAATCGGAAAGGTGACTCAAATTTAACAATGCGGGTGAAAATAAGGGACACGACGATGGCTCCACCTTTGTTGCTGAATGTAGATAATAATTTAGGAAATGCTAACAGACTTTTTACGAGGCGTGACGGTCTTTTTAGAAATATTGTTACTACGGTAATTTGGTGTTATTGGGGTCTGCGATTTTTGGGGAAATGTGCGACGCAGATGAGTTTGAAGGGTCTAACTGCCTCGTCTATGATTTGAAAACGCGAATGGTTGTAAAGATATAAAATACAGCAATATGTTCTTTTCTAACAACGGAACAGTTCTTATTCTACTCACCTTTACATATTTATCGCACCTATTCCACCAGTATGGTCATAGAATCATCCGATTCACTATATCATAGTGGAAATAATGGAATCATCCGAGTCCATACTCCGTATTCAAAATATTATGTAATTTCTTTATCGGACGGCTATTTAGCAGAATAATTTTGCAACAACTTTCTATTGGTTGTCTCGACTTTTTCCGTTGCTTTGTAACTGATCAAACGATCCCCTGATTCCACGTCAGCCAATTCGCGTAATTCATTTCCCTTTGGTTCCCGATTAATGCTTGCAGCACCATCCGCGCGTTTTGTTGCAATTATTTAAATGCACCGCATCTTTGTCAGAATTACCAGCACGTTTCACGATTTTCGATCCGAGTGAAAGCTGATCGGAAATAGAACAGCGGACGCGAAAAGCTTGCGTTAAACAGTAATTTCTCTCCCTCTCTCTCTCTCTCTCTCTCTCTGCCTCTCTGTCTGCGAAATCTTTTATCTCCTCTGCCGCACCGACGAGCTAATTGCACGGCTAGAAAGTGAAATGAAAAGAAATGATTTTCGCGCAACGAGTGCCCGCGTTCCCATTGGCTCGGACGTTTTGACGCGCGTGTACATGGGCGCGCGGGCGCATATAAAACGCGATGTACTTTACGAGAAATAAATGCGCCCGATAAACGGGGGATGATTTCCCATGGAGCGCAGGAAATTTTCGATTGCATAAATTGCCGCGGGAAATAGCGCGCTTGGAAACGTTACATTACGTCGTCGGTTGTTATAATTTACGGACGCGTTCGTCAAAATTATGCGACGGGGTACGCGCTCGCCCGCTCCGCAGCGCCCGCACGCTGGCTGCGCCCACCGAAGATTGAGCGGTGGAAATTTATGT
Source organism: Augochlora pura (assembly GCF_028453695.1). Lineage (NCBI taxonomy): Eukaryota > Metazoa > Arthropoda > Insecta > Hymenoptera > Halictidae > Augochlora > Augochlora pura. Next base: position 2,673,321 of record NC_135777.1, read on the forward strand.
CGGCCGTGTGTGCCGCCAATAAAATGAGGTTTATTTTAGCGCGCATCGCGCGGACCTGGTTACATTAATTCCCAGTTTCGATCATTTTTGTATTTATTGCTCGGTTAAAAGCGCAATCTGTAATCAGAGTTTCGCAAGCTTGAAAATTATGCCCCGCGTGACATCGTTTTTAACCGAGGAACACACGATCGATCACCTTGCGCCATTCATCTCTCATCCTAACACGTCTCGCGTTCACGCGTCCTCCGACCCTCCCGGAATCTGCTAAATCATAATCGAATTACGCTCTATTCGATGATCAATTTTCGCTCGGTTTCGCATCAGGGAATCGTTCCTGTACAGGCCGGTGAATTTTAGATCTTGTTGGGTTACTTTCTTTATTTTTATCTCCTCGATTTAACAAAGGGTTATGCGAGTCGGTGGATGGGACCTGTTCTGTTGTATTTCTTTTTAATTGATGTTAACCCTTTGAACTCGTATGTTGAGGATTGGAATAAGCGATAAATGTATTATAATGGGTAAATATATATTATAATACATTAATATAATATAAACATATATGATATAATAATATATATGACTGATATTATAATATATAATATTTGTTACTGTATAATATATACTAAATATATTACGAATATATTACATAGGTCACTTTATCTATTTTTTGCGTTAATTAGATCGTCTACATTTTAATAAATAAACAAGGATTGTGTAGTTTGCTAAAACCGAAAAATGTCTGGAAAGATATATGTATTTATTAGTCGAAATTAAAAAATTGTTATAACAAGTGAGGGTCGGAGAACTGCCCCTTAAGATTAAAAAATAATTAAGGGTGCAAAGGGTCAATCAGCTCCCCGTTTTATAATTATAAAAACTGTAAAAACACTTAAGTGAGAGATGATTGAATAAATAATATTATTGATACGACTACTGTAATAAAAACTCGGCATAAACTTTTCCTATTGCTTCGACCAATTTCTTTCGCAACTCTTCTTATCGTCATTATAAATTTTAAAAACTTTTGCCTCACATATTTAGAATGCTCGAGGAAGGTCATTTTACTAGCGATGATCATTCCAAGGTATCTAACTTGTTCGCTATACTTTATCTTCAAACCGTGAATTTGGATACTTGGCATTCGATCTTTGTCAAGTTTATCTTTCATCAGCATTGCCACGGATTTAGTGGAAGAAATCTTGGGTTTGTATAACATACACCACTTCCCAAGAACTGCTACAACTTTTGCAGCGTTACTTTCAATTTCACTCATACTGTTCCCCTTAATTATGAATACAAAATCATTGGCGAACGCTGATGCCTCAACAATTCCATCCGGTATATCTTTATCCACTTGGTCCAACAAGGAATCCGTACACCTACTAACCCGACCACCTGCCCTATCGACAGTTCCCTATCGAATCTCCCATCATTCGGTCATCCCCAAACCATCTCCGATCCGCTCGCCTGACCGCCGGTCACCCGAATAGATGCCGCACCCTCAGCTACCAACGGGTCGCATAAAATACACGGTATACGCAAGCGTATCCCCGCGGCGCAAAGTCTTCGAGGCCAATAAAACGCGGAAGTAAGAAGCAGGTTGCTGCGAAAGGCAGGGGTTGGTTCATAAACCGGTTGATCAAATAGGAGGCAACTTTCGTATCGTGAGTGCTCTTGAAACGAGCCGAGCGGCGTTAAGGGCGAAACACAATCCGCCTCGGCGCGCCTCTCGCCGCGCCGCCGGTTCGGAAGTCGTCGAAAAGTTCGACACTCTTTCTCCTCTTCCTTTTCTCCACGGTTTTTTATCGCTTCCGCGGCCAAGTTCCCGGGGCGTTGCATCGAACGATGGCTAGCACCGAGAGAGAGAGAGAAAGAGAGAGAGAGAGAGAGATTAAATCCAGGGAATTGAAACGGCTCCCGGAAACTTCCTAATTGATATTCACCTGGACCCCGTAAAAATCCCGGAAACACCGGATCCGTTCCGGCCGGCTAATTCCGCGGGTCGAATCATCGACCCGCGGGATGGAAAATTACAGTTTAATTCGCGGCTCGCGCTATCGGAAGCGCGAGGCGGCCACGGGAACTCTCATTACCTTAATACCGAAACCCGAACCCGGAATAGACCCCGAGCGAAATTACTACGAGGCTTACGGATAACACCCTGCTGAAGCTTCCCGACACTGTCTCTCCCCTTTGTCGTTCTTCCTCGTTCTATCTTTCTCTTTCTCTCACTCTCCTTCATTCTTTCTTTCTGCCTCTGTCTTGTTATTTCTGTCTTTGGTTCCTTCCCTCTCTCTCCGTCTCGCTCTTTGTCTCTCTGTCTTGTTATTTCTGTCTTTGGTTCGTTCCCTCTCTCTCCGTCTCGTTCTTTGTCTCTCTGTCTTGTTATTTCTCTCTCCATCTCGGTCTTTCTCTTTCTATCTCGTTCTTTCTCTCTCTATCTCGTTCTTTCCCTCTCTATCTCGTTCTTTCTCTCTTTCTATCTCGTTCTTTCTCTCTCTCTCTCTCTATCGCTCTCTCTCTCTCTCTCTATCTCGTTCTTTCTCTCTCTCTATCTCTTTCTTTCTCTCTGGCTCGTTCTTTCTCTCGCCGTCACGTTCTTTCTCTCTCCGTCGCGTTCTTTCCCGCGGTTATATTCCAACTCGCCTCCTCTCGCCGGCTCGATGAATCCAAGACCGGAGTCGGACCACCGGACGACCGAGTATGGCGCCAGCTTATTGGATGTTTCTTCTATCCAGTGGATGTTCAAGCTCCCCTCGCTGTTTTCTTTCCGGAGAGATTGACTCTGCGAATTGTGTTACCAAGTCGTCGGAAATTAGGTGGAGCCGGCTCCGCTGCCGGAGCGAACCTCTTTGCAGGTAGTTTGAACGGCCTGGAATATTTAAGGCGGCGCCGGGGCCGCAGAGAGATAAGACTCGAAAATGCTGCCGGATGGGATCAGTCTGATGCCGGGGCGGCGCATCAGCTATTCTTTTTGTGTTCGGCGTTTTCGGATGGGCCGCGAGACGCTGGATAACGCAGCGGAGGAAGCGCGCGCGCGCGGAACCGGCCGGCATTGTTCATTTTAGAGCATCACGCCGGCCTCAAATTTAACCCTTTGCATTCCAAGCCATTTCAACTGCAATTCTAATATCATTTTTCTAACTTCTAGTATTTTTATTTTATATAACAAAATTCATTCTATGAATACGAAATTCAGTTTCGCGACTCATAGAACAGTTACACTTTCAACAATTTTTTGTAAATTTAAGCTTTGACGATATCTATAAAAATAATTTTGGATCTTGTTACAACAATTTTAATGGCGCCGCAGAGGCATGAACGTTTTCGCACAACGTTGTCGTATGTGATCCATTTATCACATGAACGCTTAATTTTTCCTCTTTTGGCACGACGATCCGTTCCGAAAGGGTTAAATACAGCTAACATAAAAACCCAGCCAATTAAAGACGTTTGCAACAAATGTTAATGCGTTGAAATCGGCATAAAGACACCTCTAGACTAATAATTAAAAGGACACTTCCAAACTCACAATTATTATAAAAAGATACCCCTAAATTCTCAATTATTATAAAAAGATACCCCTATATTCACAATTAAAAAGACACCCCTAAACACACAATTAAAGACACCTTTAATCTCCCAATTCTCCAGTTCACTTATCCTTTTATCCCCGTCGTAAACGCACAAAATCCGAGGTAACAACCACCGTAAACAATATCTCCGCGAGCCGCCGTTCAAATTAGAGCAACCGTCAAAGATGCGGTCGCAGCGTTTCCTCAAAATCCGCCGATAAAAATCTGCCAGCTGTCCACGAACGTTCTATCCGCGATCACCAATTAAATTGGCCTTCCCGTTGATTAAACTAGCCGGGTCTCTTGAAAACTGTTGTTAGGAAATCGAACGTGCTCTGCGGGGAACGGGAGGGGCTGGAACGGATGGGCGATGGAAACGCGCACCTGATACAGGGAGAGAAGGAGAGTCAGCTATCTGGGATCGGTGGTCCGATTCCCGAGTAACCGGAACCGAAAGAATATTTACGGGGGGGCGATGTGGGGCACGAGGGGAGGGGGGGGGGAGTGAAGTTCTCCCGTGTTCGGAGCATAGAGGGAGCCGGGACCTTTGCCGTGCAGGAAATTCAATGAGCCTCGAACAAACATTTCCGGTTCCGTAACGACGCATTCGGGAAAGCAGACGGCGCATGCAAAGTCGAGCATTCGGTAAAACATTCGGGGTGGCTCGAGCTTCTGGAGAGAGAGAGAGAGTGGGGGGGGGGGGGCGGCCGGGGGGGGGACGGGGGGTGGACGCCGGCTTTGTGCGCGGCACAAAGGGAATCCCGGGGCCCGGCGTTGCGAGATTACGTGAAACGACACGTGTCTGTCTCGCTCGCCGCGATCGTAAATGCCCGGCGTTCAACTCTTTCTCGCGAGATATTCCGTCCAGGCTGTTCACTTTCCCATTTTCGCGCGCGACGCGCCGCACACCGGAGCGGAACGAATCGAGCATTTTTCTTCCGCACCGATATACGCGTCTCTCTCTCTCTCTCTCTCTCTGCCTCTTCTCGCGCCTCTTTCGGTTTGCCGTTCGCTCCGCGCAGTCATCTTCTTCTTCTTCTTCGTTTCCTTCTCATCCTCTTCGGCCCTCGAGCCAGCGAAAACACCGCGGGAATATTGTTTTGACTCTGACGAGACCCGAGTGTCGTCGTCGATCTTGACGGCTGATCTAGGCGCCGCGTGTTCAGGTTATACGGGGTGTATCGAAATTATTGTAACTCCGCGAATTGAGGGATTCCCGAGGTTGTTTGGAGTAATTGTTTCTTTTGCGAAAGTGCGATACGCGACTTTGTTTACGAGTTATTAAGAAAAAACAGAAGCCGATGAGAGACGATCGAACTTTCAACGCGCTGCTGCGTGGTCGAATCAGAGAGCTGCAATCGCTTCGCTCCACATAACGATAACGGATAGTATTTAAAAATTTAGCTGCGTCGATATATTTAGAAGATAAATTTTATTATGCGTTTTTATCATTTTCTTACTAAATTAAAGGTGGAAGTCCAAACAGCAAGAAAATAATATAGATCGGGTGCTTTAATTCTGCCTTTCCGGAGATAATACAATAAAATATATCTAAAATGCGCGTCTTGTCCTTTCATCTTCAAACAGAGATAAAATCGAAACTAAATAACTAATCGATACAATTTTCTTACTAAATTGAAGATGAAAATCCACACAGTAAGAAGACGATACAACTAAATTACTTTGAACACGTTGATAAAACAAAAAACATGTGCTAAAACCATCTATTAACAAAATCCGCAATCACTTAATCGCCAACCCAATACAAACATTAAAAATATACAAATATAATACTACAAGCAATGCTAGCATTACCCTAATTACCTGCTAATATCTCTTCGAACGAAGGCATTGAAAGTTAACGAAGACCTTTTAGCTACCCACCACGCGCCGCGATCGCGAGATAATTAGGCGTTAACAACCTAGCTCGGGTCCCGATAATTGTCCTTAATCGGTAGACAATCGCGCCAGCAAAACTGCTACCGTATAATTGAGAAGTCGGCGGATAACCGGCAAAATTTGCTCTCGCAATTGTTCACGGTCCGGTTGCCAGACATGTTTAACCTAAGAGAAACTCTAATTAAATTCGCCCGATCCTCGCGCAACTAGAAAAGTTCTCCTGAAAAAACAACTATTAGCCGAAAGTGTTCCTCGCAGTTTTCCAGGAGGATGGGTCGTAAGAGGCGAGTTAGAGCGGCGTTTCGCGATGAGAGCTCGCGCGCGCGCGCGGTCTCGGGATCTCGGCTGGTCAAGCGCGAGGCCGGCCCAGGTCGCGTTTACGTAAAGTTCGCGGCGTGCTTGATCTCCGCGACGGCTACAAAACTCCGTCGAGTCGATACGAATTTCTATTAACATCGTGCGGGCCCGCGCGGCTCGCGATTCGACCAACTTTCCTCCACTTTGCCGGAATTGATAACTCGGTTAGAGTCCATCTTCTCGGCTCGACACCGGCGCTCCGGCACCGCCCCAGTTCGAACTTCATATTGGTGTCTCTCATAAGTTTTTTTCAACGCCACGATATATACAGAGTGTCCCAAATTTGAATGTTCAAACTTTGTCAGTGCATTCTGTGGCGCAAATTGAGAAAATAATGTTACGTAAACATAGCTCATATAGAGCTTTATTGAGAAGTTGTAACAAAAATCCGAAGGAACGGATGAACATTCGTACCTAACAGTTTATTGTTATAAATCTCCATCACGAGTCTGACTCGTTAAAATACGGCAAGAGATTAAATAAGAAATATCGTCTATTGATCTCGTATCAAGAAGAGAGAAAGAAACTTATATGCGATATATATAATGTCACATAATAAGACTATATTTCATGTATAAATAAAACTATTTTCAGATGTTTTATAAGGCATTCATTTCCTCACACCACTGCATCAACAATGATAATAATAAAAAAATTATAAGTATTGTCATTTGTTTAAATTATATATATTTTCATCAATCTGAGCGCGCCGGTCACCGGTGGCCCCCATGGCGTCACTGCCAAGTTCAGTGCCGGTCACCGGTGACCCCCGTGGCATTCAATGTGTTAATATTATCGATTTCGGGAATCAACGAAGAACACTTCGTTGCAAGCAGGCCTCGTCAACGCGTTGTCGTCGCGGCAACGTCCCGAGCGCAACCGCTCGCCAAGTTCATCTCTGTCCGAACGAGAGAGAATGGCCGAGCGGAAATCTGCAATCCCGCCTCGCGGAGGATCACCGAGTCCTCTGTGCGAGCTTATTGGGGGCGATTCGGTCCAAGAAAGCGCGATCGCTCGCTGCAGAGCCGCCGGAACTGCTTCGTATTCAGCTCGGAGCCGCGGGACCTCTTCGTGGAATTTCGAAGCGGAAACCGGCCGGCCAGACTGTTTGCTCTCTCGTTTTTTCGAGCTATGTCCACGCCAGCCGGCGGTACAAATAAAATAAACAGTCGGTATCGGGCGGCGATGGCTACAACGAAATTGCCGCTCTCCTCGGCGATGGTGCGAGCGAAACGAACGGAACCGGGGGGAAAAAAGAAGCCGCGCCAAGAACCACCGGGAATCAACGGTTATAGTACACCCGCCGCAGATGTGGCGCGAGCAGACTCCCGGTGTCCTTTCCGGCTGATAAACCAACGCCAATTAACGTCCGCGGCGATTACCTGCTCCGATGTACGACCGCGTTTTTAACTCTTTCGATACGATGATCTCCTGTCATCGGCTTTCCATCTTTATTGAATTATCTGCGAGCTAACCTAATACGTTTACTATGGAATACGGTTACTCGATTTAATATTCGGACACTATGGTACTTCACATTATTGTTCCATATATTTATTTGTAATAGTTCCACCGAATTTTCTTAATCTTGTGTAATAGGTAGTTGAACTCGTTTCAAGATCCTCTATCATGATACGGAAGCGAAAACAGACCGATCCGTTTAAAAAAATCAAGGTGACCTTCAAATGTCCGAAGTACCTCCACCTGCAAAAAAAACTATTATCGCCACCGGATGGCCCCCTTCGAACTGTGCAATTTTGTTTCAGCAAATATTTCTGTGAAACATAGTTTCGATGATATTTGAGGTGGCAGTAGTTATTGTCCCACCCTGTATAGAGAAATAATAACGCAAGAACAATGGTGTCCGAATATAAAATCGAGTAACTGTATATGCTTCTGCTCTTAGCTATCGTTCGTTTTTACAAATCATTTTCCTGGCGACGGTCCTAAAAACCGATCGAGCATTTCGCAGGCGTGATCACGATTGATGTCGAGTGCCGGCCTCCGCTCGAAGACAGTCGCGCACTCTCGGGCAACAAACGTTTTCGGGAAGTTCGATCGATCCTCTCGCAAGTTTTCGCGATTAATTAATTACAGTCGCAATCAATTCGGATACGGTGGATCGACGCGCAGGTTTCCCCGAACTTCCGTCGAGATATGAAGGGGTTCCTAACGATTGTTCGGGAATTAAAATTACCGGCTGCCTTCGAGGAGATAGATAAGGAGTTCGACTTCGAGGAAGGGGTTGAGGGACAAGTGTACGACAGAACTTGTCGAGAGAGGGCTGGAGAAAGAGAGAGGAAGAGACACAAGGAGGAAAATGGATAGAGAGAGAGAGAGACAGAGAAAAGAAGATAGAGAAAGAAAGAAAGACAGAGAAAGAGAAAGACAGGAAGAGGAAGAGAGAAAAAGATAGAAGGAAGAAGAAAGAGAACGATTGAGAGAGAGAGAGAGAGAGAGAGAGAGAGAGAGAGGTCTGGTTACCGGGAATCGCCTCCGAATAAAGAACGATGCTCGGTAAATTAAAAGTGTTCCAAGAACAGCGGAATCGCAGCAAAATCTTTAAAACAGTGTGCATTGCATTTAGCCTCAGTCCTAGCAATTTATTAACGTGATGAAATCAACCCATTAACTGCGAGATTTCTTTTTATCTTCAACAGAAATAGATATTTAATGCATAAAAGTTTGTGCACGAATATTGAAATTATATTTCATTTTTAAAATATTAATATATATTTTAAATAATAATTATGGCAGGTTGCACGACTAAGATAAAAAGTATCTTTATTTTATAAACTACTTTATATATTCCAAATTATATATTTATATATAGTATTTAAGTATAAGACGAAAACAAAACCAAAAGTATCAAGCTTTAAATTTTAATAATTTTACGGTGTTCAATTTACAGATGATTTCCGAATTTGTTCACTTATTAAAAAGATACGAAACACCGAAAAATGCGCACCTCGTTAGTTATAAATAATATAGATTGATACGTATAAAATGATATTAGAGACTGTCGAGCGAGACTGTTATATTCCTCGCGACAAGTAGTGGACGTAAAATTCCAAAATCCCTAAATGGAGATCGCCGCAGTTAATGGGTTAAGAGAAACGACGACGCCGTAGACTCTAACGGCAGGAAACGATTATGGTAACGAAACCAATGTCTAATAAACTCGCAGCAATCTCTGCGAATAAATTAGCCGCAAGAATTTTACGAGAGTGATACGGCTTAGGCCAAACGACCGGTTCCTTATTTTAATGTTATTAGAACAGTCGAGACATTTTCATTTGAAGTGACTGCATGATATGTTCGAATAATGTATCAATAACAATATAGTGGAATAATATTCCGAAAACAATATATTAGTGTAATATACCAATAATAGTACGTTGGAGTAATACACTAATAATAATATATTAAAACAATATATCAATAATAATACTCTTTTTGTATTAAAACAACATATTAACCCTTTGCACTCGAAGCCATTTTAACTGTAATTCTAAAGTAACATTTCTCACATGTGACATTTCCATTTTATAAGATAAAGAGGTTATGTTCACTTGAAATTGAATTTTCTAAGTCGTACAGAAACAGTTACACTTTTAATAATTTTTCAAATGTAAGTTTTTTCAATGGAAATATTATTTTGGAACGTGACGTAACAATTCCGGTGGTGCCTCGGAGTCGCCACTCGAGTGCAAAGGGTTAATAATAGCATACTAAAACATCTGCTAGAACAAACACAGCACGATCTGCAAATAAATTACACTTCCATCTCTGTTCAGGCAATGCACGTCAATTTTACCGTTCGGTAGCTGCAACGTTAAATGCACTACGGACACCGTAGCTCGATAATAAACTATCGACAGCATCGATAGTGCGGCAGAGTTCGACAATGTTGCTGCAGAAGCGACACAGAGCTTATCTAAGGGCTCGCGTAACGCTGGCAAGCAAAGAGAGCTTTTGTTAAGAATTCGTGGTTCGAGGGCTGCGGACGCGCTTGTCAAGACGAAAATTCTACCGGACAGTGTGTACCGGGTACCTGAATCAGGACTTCTTTGTGCGGGGAATCCCGTGGAGCGTTGGCAGCCAGGGAAAATCCGACAGCACGGTCAAAGGAGCGTCGTCGCGCGCTTATCTGTCCACGTTTCACACTATATGTATTCATAGCCCAAACAAGAGGATTCGGTTCATTCAATTAACGCTAAGTTTATGAAACGCGTCGACTTACAATTTCACATAGAAAAATTTGAAAATCGGTCAGATTTATCTCTTGCCACGCTTACTTGCAGTCGTCCATTTAGCGAGACGAGTATTTGTCAGAATTGATGTTTTTCTACCACTTTCACAATTTCGAAATTTTCTATGCGGTATACCTATCTCTACGAATAAAGATATTCAAAGATATCAAATTGACGGAATGGTAAGGGGGTACAGAAATTCTGTTTTTTTTTTCAATTCTCCGCTAGCTGTTACAGGATTACTTTTCTGTTCTTTATTTACAAAATCACGCGCTGAAAACCGACAGGCATTGAGAAAATCAATGATACTATATTTTAGGTACAATCATAGTGTAAGCGGCCTCGTCCATTCCTAAAATTGATGCCACCGGCATCACCCCTTTCCCTCCTTTGTTTTTCTCCGTCGAGCTCCAGGCGTCTTCGAAAACGGCGCCGCGCTCTTCCTTTTTTTCATCGTCGACAAACTCTATCAGCCGCGGCTGATGAGAACTAGCTTGCTCCGCGCCGGCAGCCGAGAGGAAACAGTGACGCTAGGCAATGGTGCAATCGATATCCAGACTCGCGCGGATCACGGATTCCCGAAGAGAGCTTCCGCTTCGGTATTCGGCCGGTTCCGTGCTAGTTAAACGAGAGAAGGATCCCAATTTAACGTCTCCGATCCGTGGCCTGGTCTGCTGCGGCGCCGCGGTCCACAGCTCGTATGGATTACATCTCGCGTTTTCTGCGTTTCGAGTCGATCGGATTTCGAGGGCCCGGAATTGCCGGCATCGACGCGATTTTAACGGAGAGAGTTATTTTTCGAACGCGTCGCCGGAATCGCGCGATTTCTGTGACGCGCGGTTTGTCCGGGACGGAATTAACGCTAGAACTACCGACGATTGAGGTATACTTACTTCTACCGAAGGAGTCAAAATGACTTGTCTCTTAAATTACCAAGACATTTCAGAAAAGACAGCAATTTTTAGTTTTTATATATTTTTTATTTTTATGGACAAAAATTGAATATAAGCTGAATAATAATAGTAATAGAATAGCAAAAATTTATAGAATACTTATGCATAAATTGATCGACTGAAAGTAATCTGAGGAAGCTTGCCTGCGATAAATACTGCAAGTAATGACCAAGTCAAACAGTGTAAGTCGTAGGAAAAACAGTTTTTGGTTGTTGACATATCTTTGAGTTTGAAATATTTTTTTTTACGACTAAAGGTCGTGTCACAATAATTTCCACGAAAACCTATGCTCCGTGACGGGGGTGGGGGTTAAAATGACTCATCTCGGTATATGTAGGTATACTGCATACAAATTTACAACAAAATGATAAAAAAAGAAACATAACAGTTTTACAGAATTAATTATTTGTATATCTTAGAGAAGGTCGTGCAAAATTTTCTGAAACAAAATGCAACTGAAATGAGTTGTAATTTAAAAAAATGTCAAACAAGTTATTTTGACCCCCCCTTGGTAGTTTTAGTGTTAACACATTCGCATCGGGAAACGAGAGTCCCCGTTGTAAAAAGAAAAACCTCATTGTCGAGAAACGCGAATTCTCGTCCATCGTTGAAATATCCTTACGTTGCTATGATGCCCCGATTTATATGAAAATTTAAGGAAAAATAACCCGACGCGAATGTGTAACAAGCCATTGTTGTTTCGGCTGTCGGTGATTTTAGTGCCGCCCGGTTTAGAACGAGACCCGTCCATTAAATTTGTTATAATGCGAACTAAAGTTCGGTAAATCGATAGGTTCGTTCGGTAAATGAATGTTTTCAATATTGAATGAATTAATTCAATATTTATAGTTTCAATATATTGAAATCACGGGTGAGCAATCGTATCGCTGAATTCGTAAATGATTATTAGATTCAACGTATTCGTTTAATGGTGTTTCGCATGAATTTTGAATCGACAAATAAATGATGCGAAGTTGTTGGCCCTTTAATAGTGGTAATAGCAAGCCGGTCAAAGTGATTGGTTCTCTTTTTGTTGATAGTTAATATGAAAATATTTGTGGGGGTAATTTTTATAGTCGGTCGCGAGAGTATTCGGAATAGTGTAAATTTGACTTCAACGCTCTATACATTTAAGTGAATATAGATTGAACGGAAAAAGTCCTTTACGATATATTGAAGTAGAACATTTAATTCATTGTTACCTTAATTTAATATAGTATATAATATAATTAATTATTGATAGGAAAATTAACATAATATTAGAATACTATAATAATAACTTACGTTTAAAAAATCCGGTCTTGACATTATTATAAAACAATATACAGTAGTCCAGTTCAAACTACAATACTGCTGCTGTTAGCTCTCTCTCTCTCTCTCTCTCTCGATCTATAACAACATAAATCATATAATTAAATAATACGCTAATATCAGTACTATATTATTGTAAGATACTACAGTAATAACGTAATTTAAACAAATCCAATCTAGACATCGTTACAAAGCAATACACAGTGCTCCAACTCAGACTTCGGCACTTCCACCGTTAACCCTATGAAAGCCGTACACAAGGATCCCCGAAACTGTCCGCAGTTCAAGGTCCCATGAAGCTGTCCGCGCTTCGGAGTCGCGGATTTATGGACCAATCGAAGCAAGTAGGAATGTTCACCGCATTCCGCCCTCGAGTTCAATCGTGGCCCAATTAACGAAGCCAATATCGGAGGCCGGTGGACAGGGTACAAAGGGCCGAACAGAGAGAGAGAGAGAGAGAGAGAGAGAGAGCGAGAGAGAGAAAGAAAGCGCGGATGCCGCCGAGCCCTAATTAACACGAGAGCGCGCGTTGTCCGCCGGAAAACTTGGCGACTTCATCGGAAAGCGGGCGTCGGGACGCGATAATCTTGGCGCGGGGTCGTCGTGGCTCGATTCCGCGGGACCGGAGAGATTTCGCGGCGCGCCGTGGTTCCCCGTGCTCGCAAATTAAGCCGGGAATTAACAACGGCGAATTAAACGAGCAAACTAACGAACAAGCCTCGGCGTCGCGACGTTCGAGGCGCGCTGCTTCTTCGCTCGTCCGGCGGAGACAAATGGCTCGTTTTGACGTCGTCTTTGTGGCCCGACGGAAACGCGAAACCTCCGACGGTTCGACCGAACGGGAGACGACACCGTGTTAATTTGATTTTCGAGTTAATTAACGCTCGCCCCGCCGGCTCAGCGCGACGCGACACGAACGCGCGGCTCCGCGTTCACGGAGCCGGTCGAAAAGGGGGAATTGGTCTTCCAGTTTTTTTTCTTTTTTTTTTTATCAGAGGTAACCGTTTGAAGGCGGCTTTCTAATTGCTCGCAATTTCGATGGGAGTATTGACTGTGCTCAGGCGAGAGAGCGTGAGCGCGGTTCGCTAATTGCGTCGGATGGGAGCTGCCTACAATGGCGACAGACGCGAGGCACTCGAGCTAGAGCATCACTTTGGCGCTTTAGTGGGATTTAGAGGCAGCGCTGTAACCCAGACCTCTCTCTCTCTCACCGCGACTGACCTTGACATAACCTTGGCCTAAACCCAGGGTCTTCGTTCTCCGATATTGTGCTGTTGGGAATTAGCCGCTGCTCTCGAGCTTAGCTGTTAACAGTTTGCGATCGTGCCGTGTGTGTGTGGGTAGATACTAGTTTATACGTAGATACTATTAACACATTGTTGACCGGCAATTTTACGCTGAATCTATCTCGTGTCACCGGCTATTATTTCGTAATTCAATGTGGAAGTGAAACAATATAATTAGCCTTCAATCAACTTTATTTGTACGTAATGAATTGAAACGAATCACTACAATTTATTTCCAAATCACTCGGACAATCAGAAAAATTCTTCGAAAAATTCTTCGCCATCACGGTCTGCCATGGTTGCAATTTTTACAGAATTTAAAATTGTTATAAAAACCTGAATATCTAGAAAAAATAATTTTTTTTATAAGAAATGGGATACTATTCTATATTGAACTGGGTTTCATAAATTGAAATAGCTAATGCAGGACAAACACGAGTTAACTCGTGACCGGTTAACGTTAAATGACGTTATCATAATGTCAAATAACGTCAAATTACGTTAAATAATGTCAAAAAATACTAATTAACATTAATTATTAAAAATACTAATAAAATATAAATATTGTCTATATTATTTATATTTATAAATTATTATATTATTAATACTATATAAGTATAAGGCTCCACTTAATTCCATCACAAAGAAGAACGTCGTCTAAAAGTATCGTCACTGCCACCTGCAACCTAGTCCAATATATTTTATTGTTCATCACTTCTTATTCCACCATTCATTATTTACCATTATTATTCACTCCATTACACAATTATCTACCGTTGCAACTATACTATACAAATCTCACTATCCCAAATTCATGCACTGTCAATCGCCAACTCTCTATGCTGATAACTTGTCAGCAAATCCTGTCTTTTAATACGCCATCTACACGGTCACGCCATGGGGATCCCGATGGCTATCCATCGGGTGTTCGTAACACTATTTTCGCAAACGAGCCGCCGCGTATAATTAATTACAGGAAGCGAACTGTGGCGGGGAAACCGTGAGGATGCTCGGTAGTATGTATCAAGGCACGCTCTTCGCGCGAATTATCATTTATACATCTCGTTTATACTCCACTCATCTAATTTTCCGGGAAGCACGGCGGGGGGGGGGGGGGGGGGGGGGGGGGGGGTCACGGGGGGGGAAAAAAAAAAGAAACGACGCGAATATTTTTCGCCGACCGAGGGAAACGTCCGTCCCTCTTCAAAACACTCGTAAATTGAAGTTAGGTTACGTGAAAGCGTGCATTCAACCATTGAAAAGCTCCGCGGCGGGCTCCGGCAAATTATGTTATCCTAAAAACATCTGTAACGCCAGGCGCCCGCTACCTCGAGCGTGTGTTCTCCTCGAATACCTTTTAGACGTTTTAATCGCTAAAACGCATTAAAATCCGCTCGCCCGGGATCAAAGGGGCGCCCGGTAAAGTATTATAAATAGCGCGCGGACTTTTCTGTTCCCCGGGTCGGCCGAACTTTGTGACGTCGTTTTAATGATAACAAGTTTCTATCGCGACAGCGCAACATTCCCAACGGATTCGCAGCTCCTCTGACGATCTTAATGATAAACTGGTTCCCGTTGCGGATTACAAACATTTCCGTGGAATTTTGCAGCTTTTACGGCGAACTTAATGGCAACAAGTTTCTATCGCCGATTCGAACATTTGCATTCAATTCGCAGCTGCTACGACGATAGCCAATTATAAATGTTAGTCCGATTCTGAGAGAGAGAGAGAGAGAGAGAGAGAGAGAGAGAGAGAGAGAGAGAGAGAGAGTCTGTGAGATAATTATGACATCGATCCGGGAAGCTATACTTCTCGTCGAACAAATGCGATCGATAAGTAATCGCTGCAAACAATTATAATAGATATTTATTTTATTTTTCTTCTTTGATTTAGTTTTTTTTTATTGCAGTTTTGGTTTATTTATTTTGAGTCTTTTAGTCTCGGAATAATGATTTTTCTCATCTGCTGGTTGTAATTAAAATATTCTGGATTTTATTGTATTTATGTTAAAATTGAAATGTTTCTACTTTGATTTAGTTTCTTTGTAGTGTCTAATAAAAATAATTTAGAACTAATTTAATATTATTTAACAACATTTCTCTTATCTTGCAAAATTTTTATATTTGCCCGGAGATCCACCCTCTAATCAGTATATCTCGCATCTTCTATCAACCATAACCTATATCTATATCTATATCTATACCGCCACGACGCGCGAACTTTTCCGAGGCGTGTCCCAACAGAAATTAGGAAAGGCGGAGCACGGTGTTCCCCGTCGAGCAATCGTTACCGGCGTGAAAAGGGTTAAACAAGCCGGTACAGCGCAGTTTATCGGGAATGATCTCGAGCGTCATGTTTCGAATCGGACGAGAGCGACTTCCTTCCGAAAAAAAAGCTAGGTGACGAGCGGCGCGTGCCAGTTTCCGGTAAAAAGACCCCGGCATTTCGAATTGAATCGTCGATTAATTGCATCGGAACCGGTGTAGCTCGCGCGACAGCCGATCCATGGGATCGCGTCCGTTAACGCATACCACGATAATGAGCGCAATAGGGGGGGCGGGGATCCCGGCTAGCAAAAACCTACGCGTTCGTTGCTCGCCGCCGTGAAAAAAAAATATTCCAGCCAGCGGAATCACAGATGCGCTTTGATCCTGATCGATCGATCGCCTCGCTCGCTCGCGCTCGCGCCCGCGCGCGCGTGCTCTCTCGTTTCTTTATTTCCCGCGTCAGCGAAAAGGGACACCCGCTTAACCAATAGCCAGGAAATCCCGGTTGCTCCGTGATCAATGGCACAGAATGATTGTTGAAGCTTTGGACGCGCTTAGGATACAGGATATGACGTATGGTGCGCGATACCTCTGCGCGAACCACCCCCGCAACTTCTCCTATTCGTTTACGCGAAAATTCCTGCAATCGGGGCACAGAGTTTCGCGCGTCGTCGCTGGGTGCTAGCGGCACAAAATCGAACCGATTAATATTTGTTGTATTTTATTAGCACTGTTAGTCTCCTTGATTCGTTTTTATGGGTTTTGGGAATTTTTTATGGTATGATCGCGACGTTTTTGATTTTTTAATATGTTTATTAGCATTTTTAGACTGCCTGCTTCATTTTTCTATATTTCGTGCATTTTGTACGATTTAATTGGAACGTCTTTAATCGTATAGTAATTATAGTTATATTTCATAAATATAATTATATGTAATTATATTTGGTCAATGATTATAGTTATATTTTATAAACATTCTTAGCTTGCTTGCTTCGCTTCTCTATGTTCCGTGCATTTTGTACGATTTAATTGTGTGGTAATTATAGTTACATTTTATAAATAGAACTATACATATACAGTTATATTTTGTCAATGATTATAGTGATATTTTATATTCTTAGCTTCCTTCTTTCATTTTTCTATATTTTATGCATTTCGTACGCTTTGATCTAGACACCTTTAATTTCTGTAATACGTTTGCCAATCTATATTATATTACTTTTATCAATTGTGTTTTATGTTTATCAATTTTTACAGTTCACCGGGTTATTTTTAGTTCGTGTAATACATTCATCAATAATTCTATATATATTATATACTATATAACTCAATTTCACGTAGAAATAAAAATAATAACTTTGATGACTAAGCACAGACATAATCAAACAATTATAAAGAAATAACTACAAAATTATGACATAACTAATAAAGTAAGAAATAATTAATAAATTGTCGTGGTATATCACGGCTCGCCGCAGTTGTCCAACGCGGCACCATGGGAATTAGCAGAACATCCACGATTTTTCCGAAGAAATAAATCGTCCCGCTGCCACGGTTCGCAGGTTGATGACCAAGGCCGGCGTCAGCTGTTCATCGGTTCGGAATTAAAGCGACGTGTTCGCCGAACCCGAGAATGACTTTCGCTAAAGACGTTCAGGCTCCGTGCTCCCACGTTCGTAGCCGAGCGTTCTCGAGCGGATCGGGGGCGATACAAATTTCAGCGATACGCTGGCTGGTAGCATCGGAAAATCGAGTTACGAGATATTGCATCAGCTCCCGGGCCATTGTAACACCGAGACTCCTGCTCTGTTTCTCGATCCGCGGGACGCGAGAGGGCGGCGTTACAGCTGATCTGGGATTTCATAGGAGCCGCGCGCATCGCGGCGAGACGCGAGTCCGCTTCCACCGGCGGCGGTACTCTACGTATAGCCGCCATTATCGGCGAACACGGGAACTTTCTGGATTTCTCTGGCCTTACTTCGGGGCCGGATGCGTTACGGGGAATAACAATGACAAGTGGCCCGCTGCTGCCCGTGAATATTTATGAGCCACTTTATAGAACCGTTTCGACGGTTGTTACGCGACACGCCGACGTTTGAACCGGAATAATAATGTCCGAGGCTTCTGGGACTTGGTACACGCCGCCTTCTACTGTCCAACTTTATATGTCCGAGCTAACCCTTTGACGGAGCCGTGGGATTAATTGCCTATCGTTTCCGGCAATTGGACCGTCCGTTTCGGAGAACGTTAAAGATTAACATGCTGGTCGTTTCAAAAACATAAATTCATTTTGTCGAGTCTGACAATGGTTCTACTGATTTAATAATGTATAATATGATCGTATACATTTCTTTTAGAAGAATTTAACTGAAATAATATATATTTACGGGTTGTGAATTAAGTTAGATAATTTATTAATTATAAAAATCACTTAATTCGAGAAAAGCATATTAGTTAATACAAAAAAGTAAATTAATTATGTCTGTCGATATTCCTAACTAATTTATCAATGTCTAATTCCTTATGAAATTTCACTTGAACAAAGCATTGGCATTTTTTAAGCAACGAAATATTAGTTAGTTAACAAATAAAGTCTCGGGCGGAGTGTTATTGTTTTTTCGTTAGACCGCGCGAGCCGATTTCTATCGGAAACGTATAAACATATTTTGCCTGAGAAATCCGACAAACCCGTCCCGTGAAAAACAATGAACGCGCACTTAGGTGTATTACATCGACGTCCGGCGAGCACGCTTCTAATTAACGAGTTGTTTCCCGGCACCGGTAAATAATTGGAAGGGAAGATGAGGCCAATCGGCCGGCGCGACGCATTGATTTTAAAAAATAAACAGGCTCGCGCTGTCGGAATAATTGCGAGCAAACACTGGACCGGGGGGGGATCGGTAATGAGAACGAGCTCGTTGCCAATCAGCCAAGCAATAAATATTACGATATCGCCGTGCTGTTAATACCTCGGAATCAGCCCGGAGATTATGCGTCGCGTGTCATTTCGACTTCGCCGAATGTTCAACGTGGATGATCCAATCGACTGGAACCATTCCAATTCGACCTCGCCTCCGGCCGCGTTTTACTCTCTTGTTTTTTTTTTTTTTTTCGAGCAACGCCCACATCGCCGAGTAAACTCTTTGATCAACCGGCACGAAGAATTCTTCCGGTTTTTGCCGATAAACAAAATTACAAGGGTTGCTGCTCTCTGCGAATTCGCGACCGCGGAACGCGGCTCTGAATTCGACATGTTCGATTTAAAGAACAACAATGAGTGGAACTGTGTGGAATTTAGTGGCAAAACAAATGGTTGCGATAAGTGGCGAAAGGTGGATCAATTTTTAGAACCGAAGTGCTGACGAAGTTTATAAGAGGGGAAATGTATTTTTGTGTCATTGATGTGCGTTGAAATTCTTCTAGGATATTATTATTTTACATGGAAATGCTTGGTTTAATTATCAAGGGGGACGATAGATCGAAAGCTAAGTTGTCGAGTTTCTAAAAAAATTGTTTCATTGAGAATTTTAAAGAGTGCATTGAGATTCGTTTTTTTTTAATTATTGTTTTGAGTTAGCCGTTGGGGTATTTACGTTTTATGAGATAATATCACGTTATATGTGCTCGTAGATTTCTTTTAGTATTTTTCTGGATCTCTCTCAGTGGCATTATACCTAGGTCTTCTTTAATGTCTTTCTAAATTTTAAGTGTTCACCTAGCTAGATCTCCTTTAGTGCCCTCTTAGATCTAGTTTAGTACCCTTCCATCTAGACCAACTTTAGTGTCGTCTTATATTTACTTTAGTGTCCTCATACACCAACTTTAGTGTCCTTTGAGATCCTCTTTAGTGTCTTCCTACTTAGACCTCCTTTAGTATCCACCTGTTACCTACTTTAGTGTCCTCCTAGACCTCATTAATGTCCTTCTAGATCTTCCTTAGCGTCCTCCTACCCATTCGAACTTTTGTGTCCTCTTAAACCTCCTTTAGTATTCTCCTAGACCTCCTTCAGTGTCTTCCTACCTAGGTCAACTTTAGTGTCCTGCTAGACCTCTATAGTGTTCTCTTATACCTTATTTTGGTGTCTTCTAAATTTGCCTTTAGTGTCGTCCTATCTAAACCTCCTTTAGCATCCTCCTACGTAGACCAACTTTAGTGTCCTCCTAGACTTCCTTCAGTGTTCTCTTAGACCTCCTGTAGTGTCTTACCTAGATCAACTTTAGCTCCTGCTACTCCTCATTTAGTGTTCTCTTATAACAATTTTAGTGAATACTATATTTACTTTTAGTGTCCTCTAAATTTACCTTTAATGTCCTCTTACCTAGACCTCCTTTAGTGTCTTCCTAGACCTTTAGTCCCCTCCTAGATCTTTAGTCTCCTCCTAGACCTTTAGTCTCCTCCTAGACCTCTAGACTCCTCCTAGACCTCCTTTGTTGAAAATAAATAATAATATAGTTCTTACACTATTTTTTAGAAAACAACGATATTAAAGAAACGTACTAGTCAGATCAAATTGATTTCCACCCAGCAACCATCAAATGCAACTTCATCGGTCCTCTTGGAAAGTATGCGGAAGAAATTCGCGTATCAACGACGCCGGTTTCCCGATACGCGATTTATACTAACTTATCCGATTACTCTGCTAGTTCTCTCTTAGCAAGAAGTCTCTCGCTGGCCGCGTTTTACGTAATCGATTTATACTCTGTGCCCGTTGCACCGTGTACTACTTATCTCGCGGCGCGCGCGCGTTCCCTCGACTCTTATTTTATTCTTTCGGATCTTTGCTTTCTGTTACCAACGTTCCGCCCGCTCCAGGAAACAGGGGCGGCATTGTTCTTATTATTTTTATTTCCAGACCGCGCAAGAACATCGCGCACAGTTGCACGGACTTCTTTCAGAACAATAGTCCCGCGGACAAAAGGCGTACCTGCGGAGACACCGGGGGAATCTCTTTGACCAAAAAAGAAAACCAAAAATGGAAGGCTTACCGACGCCGTTGCAAAACAACAAGCACGCGTTTCTTGTTCCGCGGAACGATTTAACCCTCCAGGTACCGCGTCCGGGTTTCCTCGGACCCGGAACCGTCTTCGCTCTGCCGTCTGTCCTGAAAAAGACCGTAAGATGTTAGTAATAAGATAATAGTAATAATAATAATAATAAAAAATGATAACACAAAAATATTAGTTCGAAGTGACTATTACGATTGCTGTTGGCTCGAGCTTTCACTTCAACGCCATCTTCACGAATTTTTTCTTCAACAACCATGACCGCTATCAACATGATTCTTACATACAATGATTTTATAGACATCACTGAATATAATTATGTATTTTTTAATAACATTACGAACAAAATATTTTTAAAGCGATCGAATGCAATGATTTCTCTTTCGACATAAGATGCGACAGCGAGACCGTAGACATCGACTGTTCAGATATCAAGAGGCTTTTCTTTATAGGATTAATATTGAAAAGAGTTTGTAAAACGATTGGTTGCGATGCGACGCGGCATCGGTTTTTAATTAGAGACCGAGCTCGGTTTCAATAACGGCAAGTCTCGGATGAGAAGTCTGTCGGAGGGAACGGTTTTCGATTTTCTTGGAGCGAGAGTTGCAAAAGATCAAGAACGACTTCGATTGCGCCGGCGACGACGTCCGCGCGGGAATAAAACAAGTATTAATCAAAGATTTTTCAATTTCGGGTAACGGTGGTCACCACGGCGACTGTCCGGGGATTGTTCAAGAGACCGGGAACGCCGGAAGTCGACCAGCTTCCCAGGGAACGGTACCTCGGGCAGAAGAATTTTCCGCGCACGGCGGACCATCGTTCCCCGGTTGCCGTTATTTTCCACACTGGACTGCTTTCCTATCGTTCCCTCGAGCGACCACTGTAAAGCCCGCGACCCTTCCACCATAAAGGAATTGATGAAAGGCAGGCTTGACCTGGCGACCCGTCAGAAGATACTCGGCTTTCTACATTACGGGCTCGAATCGGTCGCCATTTTGTGCCCCAGCGATTATGCTGTACGATTGGGAAGATCGCGGACAGCCTGCTTGAATATTCCATTCTTTTGCATTATTTGAAACATTTGTATGAACTTCGGAGAATTGTTATTTAAATGTGAAAAATAAATTCGAGCGTCCAGGGTTTGTTTAGAAAATAGCTGCTTATTTTGCAAGTGGTCCAAGTCTATTTATTTATGCATATAGATATTTAAGGATTTTGTTTATTAGTAAGTATATTTATGACTGGTAATATGGCGGTACAGTGTTTAGAAATATAAATGTTAGAACTGCTCGATGCTTTTGGAAAATGGATTCAGGCCGCTTTCGAAATAAGTGGCTTACATATCGATTTAATTTATCAATTGGAAATATATTTATATTTAATATATATATTAATAGATTAATATAGATATCCAATATATTAATATAAATTCTCAATATATAAATATCGATATTTAATATATAAATATTGCATAGAAATGTCGTCAAGAATTTTGAAGAATTTTACTTTCTAAGAGAATAGTTTTCGTGCTTTTAAATAAAAGGAACGGAAACATTAGCAACGAACAACAGTAGAATAGCAGCGCTTTTTCTCCATTTCGAGGTGCTCGTTATTAATTTCGTAACGAAGGGCGGGCTATAATTCGTTTAATTTATCCGCTTCTTTTGTGGACGACGACACTATTGTTCCGCGTTCATTACGTCCAGAGCGATTGAATTTATCGACTATTTTCCGTAAAATAATACATTTAATTGCGGTCGCGGAACCGTTCGGGGAATTACTTTATTGTTTCGAGCTGGCCGGACATTTCGACGCGTGATAATGATACAATCCACGCGTGACACGTATTTATTGCACCATTGTTTCCGAACGATAATCACTCGGCATTGCCTGATCGACTTCGCGGCGGCAACGTTAAAAACGTGCCTAAACAATCCTCCGGAAAAGTTTAGGCGGCGCCGTAATTCGTCTTGAAAATTTCAATAAAAATCGAGTTAATCTTCGAGGGTCGGAACTGCAGCCGCATCCGACCCACCGGGGACTCCCAATTTAATTTCGACTCGGATGCGCCTCTATGCTCCGGGTAAAACAAACTGACGTGCTCGCAATTGTTTAATATTTGCCGCAGATGGCTCGCTTTGCAGGAATTCCGCAGCTGCACTCGCCGGCTCAGGTAAGCGTCTCCGTTTTCAGGAACACGGACGAAAACAGCGTGATCTATTTCCAGGTCGCTAGGGGATGAAGTAACCTACCCCCTCAACCCCCCACTCCGTCGCACACGTAACACGCCGACTTGTTCGCCCCGTCCCTTCTCTCCACCCCGGCGACCGGCGAACAATGTAATCCTTTTCAATTTCACAAAGAACAAAGTAACTCTCTCCTTCTCCCTCTCTCTCTCTCTCTCTTTCTGCCGCTTTCTCCTCTCTCTCTCGCTCGTTCTTCGTCGCACTCTCTTTCCGCCGTCGCACAAAGACCAGAGCAACAAGCTTTCGTTCTCATATGAGGAACTCGAAGTAAACCAGCCACGTTCGACCGGGGTCGCGAACAAAATGACCCATTTTCTTTCGTCGCCAAGAAACTAGTCTTCCGTTACTGAAACCGGACCGGAGCCATCCTTTATCGAAGCCTTGAGAAGTCACCTATCCGATTCACTTCACGAAGGAGCTTGGAAACCTCGTGTTATCCGAGGACAAAGAAATACCTACAGCGAGCCAAACACGGATTTTATTTGCTGTTCTCTTGGCGAGGGAACGAGGACTGCGCGACTGCGCGAGATCATTAGGTTACAGCCGCCGCACAGTGGTCCGGATTAGCGTAATTTTACCAAAAAATGAACTTTCACATATCGATCTGTATTGCGTATATACTACTTCCTAAATGTCTACCAACTTCAAAAATAGAAATATTTGCATGATTTAACTCTGCACTCGAGGAAATTTCAACTGCAAATATGAAATAATTTTTCTGACTCGTAACAATTTCTTTGTACATAAAAAAGTACATTCCATGAAATCGAGTCTCATAAATCATATAACAGTTACACTTTTAACAACTTTCTAGTTTTGAGCTTCGGTGACATCTATAAAAATAATTCTAGAAATCACATTCATAAAAAACAAAATTAAATCAAAATTGATGAATTAATCTACCATATATGCCAAAACATCGTCACTTTGGATATTCGATCTGTAAAAATGATCACAGTAAACGTTCGACAGATATCATCCTTAACATATAATTAACACAGATAACACCGGATAATTAAATAAAAAAGAAACAATAAA
This sequence comes from Augochlora pura, assembly GCF_028453695.1. Taxonomy (NCBI): domain Eukaryota; kingdom Metazoa; phylum Arthropoda; class Insecta; order Hymenoptera; family Halictidae; genus Augochlora; species Augochlora pura. Next base: position 2,697,511 of record NC_135777.1, read on the forward strand.
ACTTGAAACAGCTTCCTTTTTTATATTAAAAAGGCATCCCACAGTTTATCCTGGATAATCCTGTATTTAAACGACAGGGAAATCTGCCGTCGGTGTAGCGAGAGGCAACGCCATAACGGCGCGTATTAATTACGAGATCGGCAATTAAACGATCCAGTTAAAACGGTACACGGCAGACGGTAGTACCGATTCGAGGCAAAGTGTTTCGAGTACTCGGAGGCTGACACCTGGAGGAACGTGGATTGCTTCGCCTTCGCGTCGCAATTACACGGTTGTTGCTCGCGTTCAACGCGCGCGAAACGCTCGCTCGGAGCTCGCCTCGAGCTTAAAAACTTCGCTACCCTCTCTCTCTCTCTTTCCCTTTCTCCCTATTTCTCTCTCTCTCTCTCTCTCTCTCTTTCTCTCAGTGCGGGAATAATTCTGGTCGCGGATCGGCGAATCAGATTAACAAATGAATCCCGGGGACGCACTTGGAGCAAAGCGCGGCCGCTCCTTTCTGTTTGGTTACACACCGAAATGCTGCGGCCGCCACGCTCTGCTCCGCTCCGTGCCCGACACGAAAATCCATTCGAGTCGCGGTCCGCTAAATCATATCCGACCAGCGGAACCGTCGTCGTGATTTCGTTTGTCCCTCCCGACCATTATTTCAGATTGTATCGGCCGCTCTAAACGCCATCGCGCAAATTGCGCGCATAGATTTCATCGAGTTTCTGCCCGCTCTAACGCCGTTAATAAATAACCCGCGCTCTCGCAGCACCGCGTTTCGCAAACAAATACTTAACCTCTTCGAGGATGAATTTTTATAGCAGGGAAAAATCTATTTTTAAATTTTTTCTTCTTCAGTTTTCGATTATTGCATTTTATTTGGTGATTTGGCGGTGATTTAATCTTGGTTTATTTGGCGGTGTTTTAATTTTTGTTTATTTGGCGGTGTTTTAATTTTGGTTTATTCGGCGGTATCCTTGAAGAGGTTAAGCCTTTGCAGTTTTTCTACGTCGAGAGTGACTCGATGACATCAGTGTATTTTGATTTTCATTGCAATTGATGGTATCAGTGATATTTTTTCGATAAACGTTGCTCGTTTGTTATCGTCGCTCTTATTGATCATTTTATCGATTATGGTTTACTTATATAATTATAGAGAGTATAATAAAAATCTTCTGGAATACATAAACTATAATAAATACAAAATGTTTTAAAAATTTTGTAATTTGGTATAATTACAAGATTTTAAATAATTGTAATGGGGCGACAAGAATTATCTTGCTAATGTTATTCTGTATAGAAATAATATAACAATAAAATAGAGATTCCGAAATATATTTCTATAGTAGATATAAATGAATGAAAAAACTGTCTAGCAGCGATGAATATAACAATGTTAGCAATAGAACTGCGTAATGCTAGTTACATGATAACAAAAACCCCATTCTCTCTTTAGAACAATTGACGAGATATCACTGTATCCACAAAGAACGCTATTCTGAATAATGAACACGGGAATTGTGGTGCCAGATTTACAGGCACAGCTTTCAACAGAGGAATCCCATTTTTTGCTAGAATTTTGAAAGCCGCTCGTGGAAAATAAAAAAAAAAAACAAATAAAACGATTGTGGTAACGGAGTTGAAAAAATAATTCGGAGTACGAGTTCGCACGCAGAGCCGAACCCCCAGCCTGCAGATCCAACAAATACCGAAGTCTATGGAGATCCATAGATTTTCCTTCGCCATGACAACGTCTCCTCGTGGTGTTTGAACCGGCCATGAACTCGCAAAATTGAAAGAAATCGAAAGGTCGACGCGACAGTGGAAACGGATTAACCGGAAGGCGTCGAAACGAAAGTGACGCGGGGCCGATGACTGGATGATCTCCGCGTCTGATTGATCAGGCTCGATCGGGCGGACGGGTTTCGAAGCGTTATTCCGATTCGTTTGCCGGCGGAAAATTTCGGGATAGACGTAGAGAAACGCGGTCGCCGCGCCGCGTATAATCGAACGAATTTCGCGTTCCGTGGCGCGACGGGCCGGGCCGTGCCGGGCCCGGGCCTGGGAAATTCGAGGGGAACGGTGGAGCCGAGTGCTCTTAAAATTGAATTGAAACAGCAACGCGCGCGCGCGCGGTCACGGTGGCCGGGAGCAGTCGTGGAAAAAGTCGGCCGAGGTCTCGCATGGCGGAGCAGAGAGGAGTGCTTTTAATAGAACGAAACGGGACCGGTGTTACGTGTTGCTTCATTAAATTCTCGCGTCGCCGCGCCGGTTGTTCCTTGGACGGAATATTTGTGCCGAAACGACTGTCCCGGGCGTTCCGTTCGGAGGGCGGGACCGGCGTAACGACGCGAAAAACCTCCGCTAACTCATTAACTCTCAAATCGATCCTACCCTTCGACCCCGGGCTCGCGAACTTGTTAAAAACTAGTTCCCAGCCGAGTCCTAATCACCCTTTTAGTTTCGGCACGAATAAATCAATCGGGGACCTATAAAACGCCGCACATTTCGACGAATCGGAAACGATTTAATTCGGCGCTGGAAGTGATTGTGGATACAGCACGGACTCGTTTAATTGTTTATACAGTCGTCTGTTAACCGAACCTTCTGTTATACCATTGTTACTGTATTTTACAGTATTTAAACGTATTATCGCTTACTGAAGAACTTGAACAACATTTCGCATTTTGCAGCACGCGCTTTATACAACACGGTATTTTCATCCATAGTTTACACTATTCACAATTTTTAACAATTTCCCGTGCCATTTAGCTCGACGAAACTTGGACCCAAGTGTGAGACGTCGACGCGTGGTAAATAAGCCAGACAAGCACGTGACTATCACTGAATTCGTTGTCACTGATTTTATTTGAAACTTGTGTATTTTAATTCTGTAGGGGTTTATTAAATTTCAATAACCATACTGCTTTATAACAGCAACTATGAAAATTGTAATTAACTTTCGTGGCGTGCTGATAGAACGGTTCCAATAAACCCCTATCTTCAGTTATTTTCTTAGGGTTGTCCACTTCAGGACAGTATAAAATTACAGCGACCTTATTTGGACAATTCGCTGTAACAATATTATTATTAAATTATGTTTGGCATAATATTATAAAAATAAATGTCCGTAGGAAGCCTCTACTGTTTTACATGTCATTATTATCCCAATTTACTTCAAATTATTATTCTAAATAGCCTTACTGCACAATCGAAACGCGCCTCGAAAAATGCTATTAACCCTTTGCGCTCGAACGGCGACTCTGTCGCGCCATTAAAAATTGTTAATATAATAAAATTGTCTAATAATAATTTGTACATTATTGCGTTTGTCTATATTTAAGAGACTGTTGATAAGATAACTTTGGCATGAGCTGTAAGAGTTTATTTTATATGCACAAAGTATACTAAGTTGCATAAAAAGAAATAGAGTAGGTTAGAATAATTGTCTTGGATTTAGGGACGAAACGACCTCGAGTGCAAAGGGTTAATTCGCCGTTCAAGAATTTACAAAAATCGCGGCACGATTTCGGCGAACGCATTACACTATCAAAAATCGTTCCGGTTCGAAAACTGACGGCGCGGCCAGTCCGGCGGACTTACCGATAAGAAAAATTGATGGATGTAGCAGAAACGGTCCTCGCGCGGCAAAGGGCACCGTGACACCGTAAAAATGTGAACCGGTAACGATCAGATCCCCGTCGCAAAAGCTGAAATCCAATCGCCTCGTCTGTAAATGTCCCGACGCGGCGCGGCGCGGCGCGAGGGTGGAGGGAGGGGAGAGATCCGTGCCATTTAGCCAAACAAATTTATCACCGCGCGATATTCCGGCCGAAAATAACGCGTTCGGATGCGCGCGAACCGTTGCGGCCGCGGCGTGCCGTTCCGCGCGGAAATGGACGCCGGCCGCGTGGATCCCGTGTACCAGCGTAAACAAGAAACACCATTATCCCGCACGGCCAAGAAAATCCACCGGGCGGCCCGGAGGTGTTAAACGGCCTCGGCCCGGTTTTTTTGCGTTTCCCGCGCGGTCTTCAATTCTCCGCGACCTGGCAGCCGTTGCGGGAAAAGCACCGTAACGACGCCCGGAAACCCTCCTTCTCCGAGCGTGCCGTCTGATCGTTACTCAGGACGACCGGACGAACCGCGCTGGACCGTTCTCCCAAGATATCCTCCTGACCAAATCCACCCCGCACGATCATCCCCCTCCCCCTCGCTAAACCTCATTCTTTCTAGCCTTCGTGCAAGCATTCAATGCAGAATATTAATTCGACGAATTTTTTTTGCTCGCTCAACACTAAACCTACCGACATTTCATGTATAACTACTCCTACCATGAGCGGTCAAATGACCGCTTCAAAAAAAAAACATATGTATCTTAATATAGAAAGAGATTTTAGCCAATTGGATAGTAAACAAAATATTTTTCTGGTGCTACGATAAAAACCCGCTCCCCGTTTTTCTATTTAGAAAGTTTTATTTACCTTTCCTCACATTTTTTACAAATTACAGCATTTCGTATTGCACATTTTCCACATACGTATTTTTTACATTTTATACAAATGTTGACAGTAAAAATCAGTTAGTGCATATTAAAGTAGAGACTTTACCCTTTAAAACCTGCTAAACCCCATTGTTTTACCGTTTTTGGAAAAAAAGATACAGCTTCTTCAAAATGAATATCGAAATTACAGCCTATTTAAATCGGACTCCACGGGCCGATTTTGGCCTCCTGGCTTTCCGAACGTTTTCGGTGCTCTCGAAGGGTCAAGTTAACAAACGACTAGGGCAAACTAAAGAGGAGACTTTGCTCTACAAAACACGGTAATTTTCATTATTGTATGGTTTTTTTTTAACAGAGTTACGATAGTTCAAAGTATAACAATATTTCGAGTCCAAGAGGCATCGCTTCACCCACGATTTTCAATATTTTTCAATATCTTTCAGGTCGACAGTAAAAATCAGTTAGTACATATTAAAGTAGAGACTTTATCCTTTAAAACCTGCTAAGCCCCATTGTTTTGCCGTTTTTGGAAAAAAAGATACAGCTTCTTGAAAATGAATATAGAAATTACAGCCTATTTAAATCGGACTCTTATTGACTTTACAATATCTTATTTGACAAGATTTCCGTCCAGAAGAATCTTTAACTGTGCTTATAATTGTTTTTGATGAACATTCTTTGCTTAGCTGTCTCTCATTCTGATATTCGGTCCCAAGCTCTTCTGCCAAATGAAATAAAAATTCTTGCCTCGATATTTCTTCACCTATCGTTTCTTTATATAAAATCCAAGTAAAAAGAGTAAAAACTAAAATATAAAAACATAAATCAAACAGGGCAAAATATTGGGACCAGAAATACAAAAAATTGTAAATCATATCACAAAATATTGTTAGCTCTGTTGATATAGCGACGAATTGCGACGCTATATGTGTGGTATGCACTGGTATGCACTGTATGAATGGACAACCTCGAGAAACTCTATAAAAATATACATAGAAGCAAAAAATCTCTGCACCCCTAAAATGAAATGATCAAGTTAATTATAAACTTTCACCCCGCGCCCTATCTTTCTAAAATTGTGAAAGATAACGCCATTATCACGTTCCCAAATCCTTGTGAGATACTCCAAAATGCACCGATGCATATAAGCGACGTTCCAGTGTATGTTCCATGGGAAACGTTTCGGTGTACCAATCGAATTCGAACAATGGAGCAGAATCTTCCACCTCTTTCGGTAATCGAGCGTGCCGGGGCCGCTAAAAAAATTAGCACCGCGGCAAGCGAATTCGGTAACGGAAATCCGATTTCGGCAAATTCGCCGGTGATTACGCAAACAGTGGCGCGACGAGAGCCAATGATACGTGTCCGAGCACGCGTCGCGTTATTAAGACGCGCGGCCCGACGCGCGTCGCGTCCGTTTGATCGGCTCGCGGCCGGCGGCAGCGCGGGAGGGACCGCCGAAAATTGCGTCGAATAATTTACGAGCGATTTTGCATATTTCATGAATCCCTCTATCATTCGGGGGAACCGGCGGCTGTAAATACGCCGGCGTACAGGCGCGCGGATCCATACTTTGATGTTTAACGGGGGGATGCCGATCAACGGCGAGCGCCGCGCGCCGGCCTCGTCCGCGAGGTATCCAATCCTTGAAATTAGATTTCCATTTAAATCCGTATCCCGGCTAATTCTATCGTATCGATGGCTCTCGCGTCCCCTAACAGCTCCAAACTTCGCTAAATTGGGCATAAATCCGCGGGGCCGAGTGATCCCCGCGGTCCAGGAACCCGCTCGAACGTGATCGCAAACATGGCCGCCGCCGCCGTCGCTCCGTGTGCGCGTCAAAGTTGAACGAGATCCATTTCCGTCCCGACTTTAATTCGTGCCGCGGCTCCTGACACGGAAATATCGTGGATTACGATGCTATTATCGTGGATAAGGTACAAGAGAAGAGCTGACTCTTAATGTAGTTTTTTTCAATTAAGAAATGGCGCTTCGGGAGATCCATTTCCGTGTCTCTCGTTACTTAAATCACTTTGGTAATCTTTAGAAACAATTTCAAAGATAAAGTAATTTGCTAGCTACTTCGAAAAATCAATTATTAGGAACATTAAATAATTAGAAGTAACCGAAATTATCGATCAATATTGATCTATTACGGGAACTGTAAAGTAATGTTTTTTTTTTACATTAACTTCATACATATAAATTTTCAACAGTCATGTGATCATCCTCGTCATCTACAACCTTCCGTTATCTATTTTGCAAATGTCCAATCCTGTAACCAAACAACAATATTGTTATCAAAGAAAAATTGTAAAATGTACCGAATTTTCTCTACGTTGACTTCCATTTTTAACACTCTGTAGCTGGAAATTGAATGGACCAAACAAATAACGGGAAAAGAATTTTTGCAGTGCGAAATTAATAAAATAAATCTGAAATTGTTTGATCCATACTTTAACAGATATCGATCACTACAGTCTACCGAAAAAATAATGGATCTATTTTTCCCCATCCTAATATTGAGACGTGTCAACTATGAAAAATCATTCAACTATGAAAAATCTCGGAGATGCGGACGAAAACTTGAAGCAGCAGTGATACAACTATCAAGAGGTGCAAGCCTGATCTAATGCCTCGGTGAGTTCGAAGACAACATCTTGACTCCCTGTCGGCCGTAAAGAATTTTGATATCTGATATTTGTTAAAGTAAAGATTCGCCAACATCTCCATAAAATTATACAGAAACATCTAAAACTTATCGATTGAACGAATCGATAACGAAAACGAAAACTCGACAGCGAGGGATCCTAAAATTAGCCGCTGAGACACCGTCGACGTTACTTTTTAAAGCACTTCTTGCACAGTAGTTGTCGAGCACGCCTCAGCGAAGGAAGCGAGCGTCCGCTTTATCGTAGACTATTTCGCTCGAGTACCTCCCGGCTCTAATTAACCTCCATTCAATCAACCGCACCGGCAGCTCCGCCGTGCCTAATCGACTGCAGTCGGGGAAGTGGCGTGTTTGTTTTATTTACAAGTCAAGGATAGCCTGGCGAACGTATTTTTCCGCGAGATAGAAAACGCTTGTCGAACGGTGGCAGTTTACACTCCGGAGGCGTTGGCCCGTCGCGTCGGAGTCCGACGAGATCCCCGCTTTCTTACGACTCCGTCGGGGGAGCACGGTGGCGTCTGTATTTCCTGGTATCGACGCAGCGTTTCAAATTAAATTCCGGACCGCGCGGAACTGAAGAGACGTCGATCAGTCGAAAGGGTCAAAATACGCTGGATATTCTAATTTCAGTGCTTCCTTGCTGCTTAGTATTTTCTATGCTGTATTGGTGTATCTAGAGATTGTTTGTGTCAGGCTGATTTATGAATTTTTGTAGCGAGGATGCTCCGACGTATTTTCTACGAGACCGCTTAACATTATACTCACATTTCTTTATTATATTGTACTGTGCTTTGCTTATTATATTGTGTTTCTTTGCGTTATTGTTTAGTATGTTTCCTAATACTGTTTTATATATTTCTTTACGCTGTATTATGCTATATTTCCTAATAGTATTTTGTACATTTCTTTATGTTGTGCTGTACTATATTTCTTTACAACTATAGTTTACTATATTTTCCATTTATACGGTTCTAAATACTGTATCATACTATATTTCATTATGGTATAATTTGCTATATTTCCCAATACTACTTTTCACATTTCTTCATGTTGTATTATATTACATTTTTTTATTCTATAATCTGCTGTATTTTCTAACAGTGTTTAACTCTTTGCGCTACGATCTCTTTCACAACTGTCTCGATTAGCACTAAAAATGATAATATATATTTATATATGTGAAAATGCGTAAAAGTCCACTTTACGTCCATTCTAGGTTTGAACATCTTATACTTTAAAATATGTCTTTAAGACATTTTATTTCAGACGTTAAAACGCCAATCCGAGACGCTTTTAAGACGTCTTTAAAATCTTTGATATAGGACGTTTTTAAGGCATCTTTAAGACGTCTGAAATCCTTAAAATATGTGCTAAAAAGTAAATAAACTTAATAAACCTAAAATATATCTTAAGACATAAATGAGCTTAATAAACCTAAAATATATCTTAGAGACATTAATGAGCTTAATAAACTTAATAAAATATGTCTTAAGGCATAAATAAACTTAATAAACTCAATAAAAATAAAATACGTCTCGAAGACGTCTCAAGTGTCCATACTTTAAAAAATTAAATAAATATAAATAATTATAGTAAACATAATCGACAAATAAGCAATAAATGTATCTTTGGAATCTGAATAATAGTACGTTAACAAATCAGTGACCCGTCATTTTGACGGATTCCGTAAATCTAGTGTTAAAGATCTTAAATGACAGTACTCTCATAGAAAACTATCAGAAGAAAAAAAAATGGTAAAACACTTCTTAAACGAACAGACACCATTGACAATTGACATTTACTGAAACACGAGAGATCCTGTTTGGAAAAATTGAGATACCGGGGCTGTAGTAAGCAAGAACATAATAGAATGTTTAAGAAAAGGGAGGCAGAGGCAGAGGTCGCCGACCGGCCCCGAGGAGGCATTCCTCGCGGCGTCGGTGAGTGCCCCGGGGGAATTTCGAAAGCGGATGGACGAGCCCGTAAAAAATTCCAATTTCCCGTGGCAGCCGGAGAGCGCGGAAGGCTCCCCGTGTCTATTTATAAAAAAGAACGGCCACGCATCGGCGGACCGCGTCGCCTGTCCCGACGACGTCAAGAAGTATCAATATCTTTTACGGCGCGACAGTAAAGCGTCGAATCGCCGCTCCGGTAACAGACGTTGTCTCCTATTTTATGCGTGAACCTGCTCGCCATATTTCCCGACAGCTGGCCCGGGCACCGGCGTGTGTCGATGCCTTCGCCACCGGTTGCCCTCCGTCGCCGTTCGAGCGACTTGCAGCCGATGCCCTCTGTCCACTCTGAATTCTTTTTGTCGTCGTTTAAACGGCACAGGGCGAAAGCGCTCGCTCGGCCGCGCGCATTTCCGAGGTACACGTTGGCAGCCGGCGCCCCAACGCCGGTGATTTATCTCGCACGCATCACAAAGCGAGAATGGGAAACCCGCGAACCTGTCCCGGTGATATACTTTTATTATTTCACGGTTTAGGAAGCCCGCAGACCGCGTCGAGCCACCGGCTTCTCGACCGACGCCCTTCCGCGGCCCTCCTACGCGCAGATTTATTGCCCCCGATGGTCCTCGATCGCAAAAATTGCTATGGGATGGCCTTCGTCAGCGCTGAACCGCCCTGGATAACGTTAACCGGATTTTAACCCTTTGCGCTCCGCTGTTCCCTGTGAAGGGACATCGCGAGTCTAGTATACAACTCGGACGCCCCCTCTCAGGGGTCATCTTCTTTTTCTTGAAAGAAAGGTTAGCGTGCGAGTATGCATACTGTAGAGATTATTGCTGGGAAAACTATTTGGTAATATAGCAAACTACATAAATAACGATGAATAAGAATAACAGCAATAGTTTATTAGTAGTAGCGTGCGGCAACTTGCTACGACTTAAGCAACAACGACAACAACGATTATACTTAACAACGACAACGCAATAACTTCTATATTCACGACTTTAGCTATAACAATGCACAATCTTTTCCGTCGGCCCTTCCACCCTTAATCAAGTTCAATCCTAAACTCAAAAATAGCCGGCTAGGTACGTCCGTGTCATAAAGAATATTAGTGCCGGGCACTAACAACAATATTATAAATCAAGCCGGCTAGGTGTATTAACCCTTTGCACTAGCAGCTATTTTAATTGCAACTCTAAAACAATTTTTCTGATATATGCTATCTGCATTTCACGCGACGAAGTGCAATTTATGCATATGAAAATGATTCTTACGACTCGTGCAAACAAACAATTACACTTTTAAAAATTTTCTAAATCCAAACTTCGTATAAAATCTAGTATATTATTTAGTATGAAAATTATTTTCTGTTAAAATCGTGCCTTGAAATCCGCCGGATTTTCAGAATCTCCATCCACGATGACAGGATAAAATATAATCGCGCGATTGTGTGAATCGGCGCGCGATCAGGTGTCGTATTTATCAGATCCCGACTCGAACCGTCGGATCACGGTATAATCTATCCCGTAGCCAAGATAGAAAAGGTTCTTCCCAGCGATTCCCGCGATCCATTCACTTTATTGTCCATTAATTCTCGCGTGTCGCGTGCATTCGTCATAACTCCCGACGGTGTCCGCGGTCTTAACAAGACCGTGGGATCCGTTCTGGCCGGCAACATTCGAAAAAGCAACGCTTAGGACCCCGATAAATATTTAACGAGCATCTTGGACCGGGTCCAAGCTCGAAAGGGAAGGCAAACTGCCACTATCCAGGCTCCATTGATCATCGCGCAGGCTGTGTGTATCGAGGCCGGACCCGCGACGAAAGGGACCAGACGGTGGCCCGAGTCGATTCGGAGCGAATCTCTCTCTCTCTCTCTCCTCTCGCTGCTTCCTTCTGCTCCTTTTCCGCTCTTATTCTCCGGCGACTCGAGGATCCACGTGTCCCTGAACTGGGACGGGAACGCTCTCCAGGCGCCACTTCATCTCTTAGCGGCAATACGCCACGAAAAGTTGGACGCGATCGTCGAAGCGGCCGCCCTTGTCACAATCGATCCCATTTACTTAACTGGCACTCGAGAGGCGGCGTCGACGTCGACGGCGTCGCAAGCAGTCCCGGGTAGAACCCGTTTCCCCGGCCGCCCCCTTCGCGGGAGTGGCCCAGGAAAATGCCGGCGCCCGGTTTCCCTATCCGAGACACTCGATCCGCGAACTTTCCCCGGGCGATATTTGCCCCCCGAACCGTGTGACGAGGAGCTGACAGAGCACGCCGGCGCGATTTGACGCATCGGGATTTTTTGATAAAGAATGTTTGCCGCGATGCTCTCCGGGCAAACGTGTACGCTGTGTCAACCGGGCTGGGAAACAAATTGTCGGCGAATCGCCGCCGTCTACCACCGCGCCTCCCAGAATCGCGTCGACCGACGCGCGGCCTCTGTGCTGAGGAAACCCGAAAAAAATTCGATATCTGCTCCCGTCGCTGACGAGGAAATACTCGCGAGCGATATATTCATAGTCGGGGGTCTCGACCAGGGGATTGTTTGACGTCAGATTCGCGGCGTTGTTCAGCTTGTTTGGTTATCGGGTGGGACACTTGTATTAAAGCGAGACTGCGGATCTTCCCGCCGAAGCGAAATTTTCGCATACAATATTATTTTTTCGCATAGACTCTATTATGTAGTAATATAAACTAATATAGTAATATAAATTATTAATATAAACTTATACAATGATATAGTTTATTAATATAATCTTATATAGCAATATAAATTATTAACATAAACTTATATAGTAATATAATTTATTAATATAAACTTATATAGTAATATAGTTCATTAGCATAATCTTATACAGTAATATAGTTTATTAATATAAACTTATATAATAATATAATTTATTATTATAATCTTATATAGCAATATAATTTATTAATATAATCTTATATAGCAATATAATTTATTAATATAAACTTATAGTTCGCTCTGTCGTACTCTGTCGGCTAAGTGCTATATTTGCCTGATCATTGACCAACCTCTACTACTTCACTGGCAGACAATTAAGTTCAACAACAATGAAAGCTCATCGAACAATTTACTCGCGTTTAAGCAACATTTAACAATATACTATCGTTCTTTAGAATCTGTTGGGACAGCGAGAGGCTTCTTATCTCCGCGATAAGACGACCGTAAATTCGCCTTGAAATACCGCGCGCTGAACTATACAATACTTCCGTCAGCTGCGAGAAAAAAGCCGTGAAACTTGCGCGATTTCTCGCGGTCGCGACGGGATCGCTGAAATATAGCCGGTAGCTGGCTTTGGCGCGCATTAAAATCAGACAAATCCCGGATAAGGAGCCACCATCCACGGTCCGGGGGCTGCTTCAATCGTCATCGAGTTCGGCCATTAGGGAAGTTTGAAAATTCGCGCTCGCGCGCGATTAGCGAGCCGGTGCACGATCGAACCTTCTTCTTACCGTAGAGCCGCGACTGTTCGGCCAGTCGGTTTGTTGCCGAGTTCCGTTGTTTTTCCGGCTGATAACACCGCGAGATTTCGCGCTGCGGGAGCAATTAATCAGTTCCGGGTCGGGGCTGCGTTTAAAAACGTCGCCGCGCGCGCGCGTATAATTTGCGGAAGAGTTAAAGCTACCGTGATAATTATAATCTAATTAATACGCGAATCCAATAATTATTGTAATGACGCGAAACTGTTATCCGAGCCCGCCGATATATTATACGATTTCACCGTTGTATGAAATTAATTATTCCGCGGGTCCAATTATCGCGATGCTCCCGGATCCAGCGCGAACGAATCGGCGCGGCGGCGATTCGATTCCGGCGTCCTGGAACAAGTATGAAATCGGCGGAGAAAGTATAGGGTATCGAGCCGTGTGAACGCGGCCGAAAGTATCGCGGGTGGTCGCGTGAAACTTCTCGATTTTCTTGGGAACGATTTTTCTACGGGAACGAGAGGAACGCGAGATTCCTGACCGAGATTCGAGTTCCCCGGAGATTAATGGAACACCCCGCCGCTCCTCCCCGCTCCGGTCTCACGCACACGCTGCCACGTGCCGAGCTGGAAATGTTTTCGATTCATCGGCACGCGAGCGAAGTCTGGAATTCCGAATCGAATTTATTTGTCTCGCCTTGGGAACGCTAATTTAGGGCCTCGTTGTTTCCACGGGACTATTGCCCCTCGCGAATTGCCGGACGGCGGGAGACGGCTTCCTCGCGTTGCCCGTGCTGCGTACAGAGAGTTCCCGTAACGTTTTATGGTGTTCTTAGGATATCTTCAATGGCTTTTTACCAGTAACTTTGTTATTTATTGTTGAGGTCAAAGTGTACGTATTTTTAAATATTAGACAGCCTTTAGGATGAAAAGTACCAATAAAATAGAAAGTATTGTTTATATATGTATAAAATAGATGAAAGAGATATTGTTTAGTACCTACTAATGGAGAATGAAAAATATAAAGATGTTAGTAGCTTTAGTTATAATATAATATCATGGTTTATGTATGTTTATAGTCTAATGATTGGTCGATGAAAAGTTAGCACGATATCGAGAACTATACTTAAAATAGAATTATGCAGAATTTATTTTAGCTACGAAATTAATAAATAATACAGATAATATATTCCAGGAATCGCTGGTAGGACGTCCTATTTCAACTAAAGTAATGATTAACTTTTTCACTCCGACATGCTCTCAAATAGAAACTGTGATTACAATTTCACAGCCGTGCCTAAAAGGTTAATAAATCACGAGGCTAACTAACAATCCTTCTACCTTGTCACTTCTCATATATTTTAATATTGAAACAAACGTCGACTCGTCTACCAGTAACAAAACTATTGTAGTACAATATTATCTTATTATTATACACCAAAATTTGGATCGACGAGAATTTGGACGATATTCTACAATAGTTGCGCGGTTCAACAACTTGTTAATTACTACTACGACAACTTATAAAAACAACTTTCAACTTCGTACGACTTATCGAGACAAACGTCGACACGGCCACCAGTAACAAAACTCTTGCGTTCCCAACAAATAGAACGAATCCTGGGTCACAGACGACTGCCCCGGTCCTCGCCAACACCTGCGTCGAATAGAAACCGAGACGAATTCTAGCGGCTAGACTCCGGTGTTTTGCAAAGCGAAAGCAATTAATTTGCAGCGGCTATCGCGATCAGACTTCCATTGCAGCGACGCGTACCGAACTCGAGAAAATCCGTCGCAATCCGGCACCACCGAAAATCCGGACCTAACTCACTGACAATATTCGTGTCCGGTTCAAATCTAATCGGATCAGGCTGAACCGAACTGAGATCCCGCGGCGTGGCGCGGCGGAAGGGGAAGAGCCGCGTTCCGTCGACGTCGTCCGCGGCGGAGGCCGGCACGCCCGCATGGGGATTCTACGGCTTAAAGGCAGCCGAAAGGGCTTAGTTGACATTCAAAACGTGCGCTCATCGTTCCCTGCCGTGCACAATCGCGAGAACAAAACGGTTCCCCGGCCGTACCCTTGCGGACGGCGTCCGCGCCGGATTATGAAGACGGCGTGTTTCCGGTGTGCTTGTCACGTGACTCGCCTCTATGCACGGAACAATTAACCGGGCCGACACCGCGGGAAAACAGGACCACGCCTGGCGCCAGCATGTTTGGCTGGAGAAGCTCCTTTAAACAGTTAGTTGTAGTATACTCGACGTATATAGTCATTGCGAGGGACGAGTAGTAGTTGCTTAAATTGTGATCTTAATGGTAAAGAAAATATGTTTTGAAATTTCACGGTGTTTAGATTATTCTAAGGGTGAGTGAGAATAAAAAGTGGTGTCCAGTTCGTGACGTTTTTAAGCTGTCTTTACGACGTCTGTTATGGTGTCTTGTTATGGTTATGTTTATCTGTAAACACTTGCATTGTAAGGACAGAGCGGAGTCGTGACGTAGATTTTATATATAACCTAGCAAGTATGAATTTTAAATATTTGTTCTTTATACTAAAGCTGGCATAATAAAACAAAGAAACACCTGGGTTTTCTTTCTATTTCTAAAATTCCTAATACCGGTATTAAAACAGGTATCCCGGTATTAAGATCTAAAAATATCGAATACCGGTATTGAACTTTTGGTCCAGTATTGCAATTTCAAATAGTCACTTTTCTCGTCCACGTGATTTACTATCACGTAGCTCGCGTAATAATTGAATTGATTCGCAACTTGATGCAAACGCTGAACACCACTATGCGATCAGGGTTGCATCTCGAACGAACCCTGACGTAACCGTCAAAATGGTTAGTGGGAAGGCTTGATGGATTTCGAGTAGACAAGCCAGTAAATGATCAGACGTTTACGAGAAATCCGTCGTCGCGTAATCACGGGGAAAGACGTCGCCCGCGAAGCAAACGCGTTAGAGCGCAAATGCATCGGTGATGTCGGGGGTCCGTATCCAATCAGACAAGCGTACCGAGTTTCCGGCGTGGCTCCACCGAATCGAATCAGCGGTGAAAAGAACCGGAACACGTACCGGCCGTGTAAATGGCCGTGTCAATAACCGCGGTCCCCACAATAACGTTTTTCTTTCCAGCTCCCGATCGTATCGCAAGTTATCGCCGCGACCGAAAAAAAACCCGAGGCTAATGGCCGGCTGGCGCAAAACTACCCCTCGGTTCGTTAGCCGCCTGTCGTTCTCCTGAAAATCTGCTCGTTTATTGCACCCTCTTAGACGCAACGAACCCGAACCGACTGCAACGCTCCCGGCCAACTTCTCTTCTTTCTGTTTCGCCGTCGAAACTTCCTCTCCGATCCGGCCACTCGTCGCCCAAGAGTTCTTCCGAACAGTTTTGCACCCCGTTGTCGAACCCCGACAAACGACGCCCGCTGTCGTCCGAGACACCGCAAAGATACCATGTAGCGTAGATAACACGAATCGTCGTTTATGCAAATTTTTGCTTCGACGAAATTCGCACTAAATACTGGAAGCTTTATTCAATGCGTTGAAACTACATTACAATTTTTAAACTTAATTTCTGTTTTTATGTACACTTTTTTCATGGTGAGAATTAGTAATTTAATGATATTTTTAAAACAATCATCAACAAGAGAGTCTTTAACAAGCATTTAAAATTATACCGAACTATCGTCGACTGAAAAGTATTTGCTAAGTTTTAATGTATAGAAAATGTAATGACCGTCAGTGAAACTGACTAAACAATATCTTCTCGCATCTCTATCACCTGTATTAATTTAATCGAACCAAATGCTTCGATTTTATGAAATTTTTAAGGTCGTTGTTATGACAAATCGGAGCCATACATAAATATAAGCCTACATAAATGTCTAAACATTAAATACCTTTCACGACAAATGAAATAAATAAAATAGAAACAGAAACTGAAATTGAGCCTACCACGACACGCGCCAATATAATTATACAATTTCTCAAATATTAAAAACCATTCATAAAATAGATCAAATGACTACAGTTTAATAGCAATGTAAACAAAGATATAAAAATGTTACTAGCTCGATGGCGCCCGGTTTAACGCGAGGCAGTAATTTTTGGAGCAGCGCCCGCGGAAGAGACTTTCCAGGGAGGGGGAATCCCAGAATCCGTGAGCAAGTTGGGGAAGTTTGCAAACCGTTAGTTCCGTTTATCTCTGTTTAATCGGGGGGAGAGTCAACCTGCAGTTCGACGACTTATTCCGCTGCCCCTGGGTCCCCGGTCTAATGAATTAAATCGGCCCCGCGAATTTTCTCCGTTTCGATAAAACGTCCGGAGGGGTGGAGAGGGGTGGGGGTTGCTTTGTCGGTCGAAGGAGAAACGGGGCGCGAGACAACGGGGCGGCCCCGGGACAAACGGCGGAGGTGAAGTTGCCGCCGTGTAGAAGCCGGCAACAAATTGTACAATATACGGAATGACTTACTCGCGCGCGGAAGGGAGCGGATCGCGAGCGCCGATAGACGCGTTCACGGTTTAATGCCGTCGTTCCCGGGCCATTACGGTATCGAGTTTTATCGCCGGTGTCTCGAAGTTTTCACGATTATGCGCTCGCCGAGCGGAAGATGTTCCACGGGAACGCCGGCTGATAGGCTTTGCCGTTAGGCGAATAAGGGAGAGACACGAGCGGGCGAGCGAGACAGAGAGAACACAGGCCCCCGTGACTTTTACGAGCCGTCGGATGAAGTGGTAAAACCGACTGCCGCGTTGTCGCCGTCGATTTTACGACGATAAAGCCTTATCTGATGTAGACGGCGTAACCGCCGCGCCGGTTACACGCCGTTTCACCAGGTGTCCCGACACATCGTCGGCCGTGTGATTGCCCACTTTACCTGCCGCGCGATTTCTTTGATTGTCATTAAATCCGGTTGCCACGGGTTCTTCGACGTCTGACCATGGACGAACCTTTTCTACTTGCTCGTGTCGAATCAAAATGCTACTTCATTTATATTACATATACAAAAAGCAGGAACTCACAGGTAACCCTTCTATAACAAGGTAGATAGAATCATAGAAACAATAATTGCAGTGGGGGATCCTTTACCAAGATATTTATATTTATAATGTTATGGTAATCACACGATTTATCGTTTAAAAATTCCAGGCAACTTTTCTGCTGCTGTTTCTCTATTGTCTTTTTAATTCCATATAAGCGGCTTAGTAATTTTTTTGCTTTTCCCCTTTCTGGGTTGTGTTATACCTGCTTTAGATTTCTAATAAATAGTATTATTATTTATGTAGCCTTGATTTAATAAAATTTCTCATAATCGTAAATCCTTTCTTAATAAAAGTCCTCGTCACTACTTAGTGCAATCAAACGATACTATAACATCCTAAAGGCACTATATTCCTTCCCGTCGTTATTTGTTGGTACTTTAGTTTTTAAGTATGTTAAAAAAGAATCATGTCATACAGTGTTGTACAAAGGTTTCCGCAATTTAAGTTACATTGTTGGTTCTTACAAGGTTATTGTATTTTCCATGGTATGAGGACAGATAATTTAAGCAGCTCCCTTCTGAATTTTCATTTCCTTTGAGCAGAAAGACACTATAGTTCATTATTCCGACCGGTCATTATTCCATGGTAATTGAGTTTTTAAATATGTTAAACAAAAATCATGTTATCCAGTGCTGTTAAAGTACAGTATTGTACAAAGGTTTTTGCAATTTTCTCATCGCGATAGAACGAAACGGTGTTATATTATATCGTGTTGTTGGAGGTCTACCTGCACAGGACACGCATCGAAAGAAGTAAAAAAGGTCGACGTCTAGTCAGGCAAATGAAACAGCCGTCTATCTAGTTATGCAAGTGACAAAGATCAATAACTAGTTAAGCAAGTTGCAGGATCAACACACAGACGAACGAACCAAAAACCGATGCGACTAAACCAGTGGAAACGGTCTTGTCTAATTAGACTTCTAGAAGACGCGTACAACTTCTCCGGCAAGTAGAAGGGGTCTGCGCCTGGTCAGGCAAGCGGAAGAAATTGTGCATGGTCTGGCAGCGGAGCGAGAAATGTAAGGTGACGTATAACGGGGCTAGTGGAGCAGGCCTACGACTAATCAGTCGAATAGCAAAGGCATGCTACTAGTCAGGCAAGTAGTAAATGTCTACAACTAGCCACAGAACTAAATAATATCTTTTAAAGACGTGTCAACCCTCTTGTCTTACGATTTCTTTTGCTCTCGCAACGATTCGAATTTCCTTGTAGAATTCCTTGTAGTTATCTCCGTCATGGTTTCGTCACGATATTGCAGGCGAAGAGGTTAAATATTTCAGAACAAGCGCAACGAAAACGTCTACGCAAGTGGAATAAGAACTACGTAGTCAGACAGCGTAAATAGGATAATACGTGCTCGGAGACGAAAATAGATAAAATTGTATCCGTCCGAATAAAGGAAGCAGAACTATAATTCTCGTCCCTCTCGAGCTATTTTTTCAGAGTCGACTGTAGGCTCGACGCTGTCAGATTCGATCGCAATAAAATATTCGCGCGGATCCGCGGCAATCTCTCCGGCTATTGTCGAAATGATTTCTCGTGTCGCGTCGTTCTCGCTGTCTGCGACGTAACATTCAATTCGGAGTGTCTAGATTCCGAGAATCGACGTCGGGGCTGATTCAGAAACGCGTGGCATTTTCAGATCCCCGTTCCCCGGTACGTTCGTTCGCTCGCGAAATCGTGCCATATTTGCATTTCGTTCGGCAGCCCTGATTTCGATCCCCGCCGTTCGCCCCGCGCACCGCCGCCGACACTCGCCGTCTAACTTCGGCTTCCGGCGCGCACAGTTCGCCACGTGTGAACTCGACAATCAACATACTTCTTCAGTTCTTCGTCGGATCCGCGAGAGGAACGTGCGCCCGCTTTACAGTCTGACCCAGAAACCGAGAGACACGATAAAGTTGACACATCCCGGCTCTCGGTCGCGTGCACACCCGGGCACGGCCCGTCGCTCAAGTGGTTAGTTTTTACAGACGAACGAGCACCGGAAAATCGTCGTCGTGCTTCCGGCACGTAATCAGTTGTAACGCTCGCGAGCAAGCCCCGACGCACGGCCGGTTTGCATAACCTTCTTTTCGATCGAGCTATCGAGATTTTTCAGCCGTCTACAATCTAGCGAGCCTCGCCACGCCTCGGCTCGGAGACGCTTTATCTTTTGAAACCTTGCCCCTCCCTCGCCGTAGAAGGTGAAATGAAGCCACCTTTTTGTCTAGAAGTTTACAATCAGAATTGCTGCTAATAATACGTATAGATTTTGAAAGTGTCGCGAGTCTGTTTTTAAAAATGAGGTGTCAAATAATTTCTGACCTCTTCATTGTTAACATATTATTACATTAATTTTACATGTTATTATTATCATCATTATTATATTATTTCAGTATTTTTAATATTATGTCAACATATTACTTTAGTTAAATTCGTCTAAAAGAAATTTATATAATATCGAGAAATAAATAGAAACATTGACAGGCTTGACATAATTAATTAACAGTTTTGAATCGCTAAATTTTAATTTTCTCGAAGTATAAAGACTAAACAAAGATAATAGATAATTCTTCCCAACTTCTGTACATGCTCGCATTAACAGCCATCGTCAATATCGAGGGGATGAGAACAGCCCCCTAACGATTGCGGTCAGAAAATCGATTTTCCCGAAAAGGAGACCAGGTGGAAACTGAAAACAGCTGATTTTGTAGGCATTATCGCGAACAAGGCGCGCTTTTCAGCCCGAAAGCAGGCCCGGGAGAACATTTCAATAACTTTTCAATCTATCGGGGTGAGTCGACGGGATACCATCGCGAAAATTGCTGACGTTGTGTTTCATGGTTCTACCCCGTGACGCAATGAAACGGTTCTGCTTTGTCGGTATTGAAATGGCCGCGGCGATTGTTTTCGCATATTGCTAAACGCTGCGATTCGCGCGGCATAGAAAGATTTCTTTATCGGTGGCGGAACGGCAGAACCGCAATTCCGCTTATCTTGAAAGCAAGACAATGTCTGACCGTGCGGCCCTATCTGTTCTACATGCGAGATAGACTACAGGAAATTGAACACTCTATTGTGTTACGAACCGCAAGATGATCGAGTCTGGCCACAGAGTGTACCTATTCTACTTGGCCGCTCGGCAAACCCTTTCGCTGCGTTCACGAAATCGTTGAGTCAATACTTTATGAACTATATAGGAGAGCAGCTGATGCTTCGTTCGGGAAAAACTCGCATGAACTTCTTCTATTTGACTGACCATATGCGGTGTTATTCTACTTGTTCTTGTATACTTTCATCCCTTAGGTTTCATATTATAGTGTCCCATTTTCTTACTTTATTTTATGCGAAATCAATAGACGATGCTTTGTTGTTTAATTGATTTGATTTATTGTGTTATATATGTCAAATAATTATCTGGTCATCGAATAATACGAACCATTCACTATAGTATACCGTGTCTTCGAGAAGTTTATTTGCTTCAGAATTGATTTTGTTATGACCCGCAGCTACATTTCATTATTATTTAATTACTGTTATTTATTTATTTATTCCATTATATATATATATATAAATTTATTGCAAAATCTTACATGCGCCCCTTGATTTCAATAAATTTCTCTTACAAACAATGAGGGTACGAATACTTATGAGACTGACTGTATCGCAATCGATTCGACGAATTATTAGATGCAACAAGCTAGAGTTTTGCGCATAGAGAAAGAGGGGAAGAGAGAGGGAGACGAAAATTATTCGACCGATGTTATAACGCGGCCACGGGCGATATCGATGCATCGCTAATTCCATTTCTGTACCTCAAACACCCGAAAATTCATCAGAATGATTCATATTGTATACCTAGCCGTCAAACAGGCGAAATCACCCACTCGCGCTTATTCCGGCGAATTTATGCATACCGTCGCCCGCCTCGCGTAACCCGTTTCGCGCAGCTTCCCTTTCATCGATCATAATCCGCTCCGGTTTCATATAATCGGGGAAACCGGCGTGCACCGCGAAAGGACTCCGCAGAAATGAGTTTATGCAATCCCTTTCAGCCGTCGCCCGTTTCTTCGCGAACCGATGCACCCTTTCCCTCCTCCCGCCAACCCTCGGCGCACGACCGAAGCCGGCACTTTCTTCGACGTCCCTTGCAAATGACAGGCGCCGATCGAGCGAAAGGGGTGAGGCCGCCGCTGCGACGTCGTCCTTTCGGACGACAATTAATCCTGCCACCGCGCGCCTTGGATATTTCATTTTATTCCGCGCGTTTAGCTGCGTCGCGTGAATCGCTCGCCTCTTCGAGGATAATCGGTTAACCCTTTGCGCTACGATTTCTTCGACAGCTGATACTTTTTCGTGCTTAACAGTTTTCTCGATGAAGCCAGAATATTTTTTATTTATTTTTTATTTACTTTTATTGCTAGATTTTGATGACGGAAGAGTCAAATTTTATTTCGATTTAGTAGAGACGAGTGGCAGTTATTTATTAATACTTGCCTCTGAGGCACCACTTAAGATTGTTATATAATATTGTTAATGAGATTGTTATAGTATGAATGCAAGGGGTTCACTGTCCGAGGCGCGCGATTTTTAGAAAAATGAAAACCCAAGTTGCGTGGAATATAGTTACGAAGGACTAAGTTCATTGTACCAGTATAGCATCATCAAATAATTCAAATATTATAACTATGTTATAAACTATGTATAACTATGGGTGACTTTTACTTTTCCAGATGGGTTAAAACATCACATCTAGAATAAAATATATCCTTAATACATAAATATTCAAACACTTACAAATATATTACAAATATAATTTTTATATTATATAGAAATATTTGCAAATACAATACAAATATAATTCGTATATTCATATATAATATTAAGGATATATTTTATTAATACAGAAATATATACACCATAAAATATACCCCACCACGCCTGAAACGCCAAGCAAAGGCTAGCATAATTTTTAACCTACCTCAAAAATCTCACCACCCAATGGCCCTACCACCCTATCTTACTTATAACCAAGTAATTATGAACAAACAACCGTGTCACCAAGTTTTTCCTCGTTCTTTAAATTATTAACAAGAAAGAAACTGAAACAATAATTTACAATCTCCAGATCGATGTATAATGATTTGAATGGCAATGGCACAGTTTTACAGTCCGAAAATATTGGTATAGGCATCGACTGGTTCGGCCGAGGGGTTCGATCGCAATTCGGGCCGTTACCACACCCTGCAGCGAATTAGCCAGCCCATAGGTTATTCACGCGTCGGCAGACCGCGCACACAGCGGCCCTGTGTTCCCGGACACAAGAATTCGAGGACACAAAACCTGACCCGGTCGTCGGTGCACACAATGGCCGCCGCGCCGACGTCGCACCCCTCGGGCCAGGATACACCCCCTCGGACGACACGTCGCACAGGGGGCTGACCCCTTATCTCGGCCGCTTTAAATGACACCGACATTGTCCGCGTAATCGAACTTTTTCTTTCGCGACCGCCCTTGACACGGAGATAGCCAGCCATCGAGATAAAGAGCGCCGCGGGCGTGTCAACCCTTGCCAGAAATCAACCCGCCTTTCAAGAGTATCAACGCTATCAGAAACATGTCCGCGCTTCCAGCGACCTGGACCGGGAAAACTCCGATCGCTGACAATAACAGAACTTGACACGATCCGGGCTTCGACGTCCTTAAAAATCGGGAAACGATCTTTCCGAGCTCGTTAAATTACGCTTACGGTCCACGATTTTAACGAACAGGTCTTTCATCTTTTTATCTAGGAGTCGCGAAGATTTTTTGTCTTTTTATTTAGGAGTCGCGAAGATTCTTTATCTTTTTATTTAGGAGTCGCGAAGATTTTTTCTCTTTTTATTTAGGATTGATATATATTGTGTTACTTTGTATTTAGAAATGACGAATATTTTCTATTTCTTTATTTAGAATTGACGATTATATTTTATATTTTGATTTAGAATTGACCAATATCTTTTCATTTCTTTATTTAGAATTAGCGATTATATTTTCACTTAGAATCGACGATTTTTATTTAGAACTGACGAATATATTTTTTTCAGAATTAGCCCCTTGGTTTGTTAAAAGAGTCGGTCGACCGTAGAACATCCACGAAAATTACGTCAAAAAATTTTAATTCGCTGAGATGAAACAGAAATGAAAAATATAATACATTTCTCCATTTCCATAATCCAGGCTTCTAACAAAGATATGAACAACACATTTTGTGGATAAATTACAGAACGAAATAATTGCAAATTCCGTGGGATCGAATTTGCTGAGAATTATGTTTGATTCAGTTTACGTTGTCGACGGTCGAAACTGGATCGAGAGAAAGGGGGCCAAGGGGTTGGTCGCGAGGGGATCCGAACTAGCTTTCGCTAATTTTAATAACCGCGATCTCCGGCGAATCATTAATGAATTCGTGGAGCACCTCCGGCGAGGTCGTGGGACGACGGTGTGTCTCAGACTGCGGAGAAAATAAACGGAGTGCGATGAACTCTAGAAATATAGAGCGGCATTAATAGTATTCGTTCATGTACTCTGCGTAACTCCGGTCAGCTATAAATAATATCGGGGAAATCTTTTTAGACGAGCCGCGAATATCTTGCAATTAAAGAATACTGAAACAGAAGCAGTACGTACACTCCCAGAGAAAAAGATAGCACACGGGTACTACCTTTAATTTCTCGCGTTATAATTATGGTACAGGAAATGTGCCAATGATACAGAAAGATTACCTTCTACTAATATGTAAACACTATCTGTAATATATTAGAATTTTAAGTAACCTTAAATTTCAGTATATGATTGTTCACTATAGTGTCAACTACGCGTTTGTTTATTCGTTCTAAAGATATAAGATATTAACCATCAAATATAGGATATTAAATACAAGACAGAAGATATTAAATAATACAAGATACTAACCCATTACTATACTTTAACTGCTATAGTAAGCTTATAACGGAGATTTCAAGTAAGAATCTATTAAATATAAATGTTATTCCATCTTTTAATCTTTATATAATCTACGCTATAATAAAAAGCGTATAAAATAGAAATACTATAAGCCAAACAAATTATTTCAGATTTACAATTAAAACATCTTCGAGTGCAAAGAATTAAATAAAACGAAGAAGATACCAAATGGAAAATATTAAAATCAAATCAAGCAAGTGGTATACATCGACGTTCACGCAGACCACTAGTAGTACTTCCACCGTGACTCCTAGTTAAACGACTGCGCGGGTGCGTAGACGGCGTAAAAGGGGTAGATATTATTTAACCGTACGCCTCGGAGCCCCATGATTCCGAATCTGTGCTCGGGCGGAAACTCCGCATAAGAAGCCGTGTATATTTGCCAGCGGAGACGTCGCCAGGGAAGCGTTCGGTTGCCGCAGCCAGTAGTAACGTCCGCGATTAGTCAGACGCCGGTACGATACGGGTAAAAACGTCGGTCGCTCGGATTGCGGGGCGCCACATTATGGGCCCGCGGTACCCCCCACCGATCGTTGGCCGCCGCAATTAGGTGACACAGCTCATTGAGCCCCGATACTGACAAACTCCGGGGGAAACTTTCAACCGTAACAACAGTACGTTTCCGAAAGTTGCACGCAGTAACGGCCGACACGGTCGCTGTGCCGTCGCCATTAAGCGCCATATCGAAAGCTTCTTGTCAGCGGCCAAATTCCGCCAGTTGAACGCAACTTTCCGTCTGCCTATGTGCAGCGGAGGTATCGATGTTCCACGGCGTGTTCGGCTCATCGGTTCCAGCGACGCGCCGACTAGCATTGTACCGAGACTTTGCTACCCGGCCAGCATCGGATTCTGATATTTTCTGCCCCAAATTCCGGCCACCCCGCAACGCCGCCTGCCCTGGAAAACGGCAGACATCGTTCCCGCTTATCGATCCCGCCAATTTATCTCCTATTCCGCCGCGCAGTGTTCGCCGCCGTCCTACGCCAGCGCGTTCGCTCCGCTTTCGAAAACGCTCGCCCATTATTATTATTATTATGATCATCGTCATCGTCTGCCATGGAAACGACGGGCCGCGCGATACAAGGCGCGGGCGAAATTTTTCATTTCATCCGCGGAACGCCGGCATTAAGCCGACTGCCACCGGGTCCCCTGGTTTACGATGCAATCTTTTTTTTCAACCCGCCAGCGCACGCGCAACGACGCACGTATTATTATAGTACCGTTGAAAAATTGCGTCCTCGGTGCGTCCCGGTTTCGCCGCGCGCGACGTATTGGCTCGTTCCGGCAATTTCCAGTAAGAAGCTCGCGCGCCAGTGCAGTCGTCGCTCTTACACGCCGTGGTGTAGGAACGGTCAGGTAAGAGGACTCCGCGAGATGAACCACGTGGATCGATGGTTATCGCAAAGCGGGGGTGCGCGCCGTGACCCTTTAACCCTTTTGTGGAATTTTATTGAATATTCTTGGACTGTTGTTGGAACGCTGGAATTATATTATTATATTTTAGTGTTATATTAGATTATATTATTATACTATATGATAATATTTTTATATACTATATAATATAATATATACTATTATAAACTATATAATAATATTATTATACAGGGATTATATAATTTATATAAGGTAGCTTTGCTCTCTAGCCAATAGGCTTACTCCAAATGACCTCAGGAACACCTTATTTCCCAGAGTTACAATAATTCTGATACACCCTGCATATATAGCATATCATGTAATATATACAAAGTATATTACGTAATAAATATAGAGTAAATTATATAATATACTTTATTATATTAAAATTAATATATCATACATTACTTGTAATTAATTATTTCGAGCTCACATATCTGTGACACTCTGTCAAAGGATAAGTTTCTAAGAACAACGTTATCCGTACATATAATATACTTTGATACATTAAAATTAATATAATACACATTACTTGTAAATAATTGCTTGAAGCTCACATATTCGTGACACCCCCTCAAAAAAATAAATTTCTAAGAAGAACGTTATCCTTATAATAAATTGATCACGCGGGAAAAGCATCCGAATCGATTTCGCAGATTATACCAGTTATTAGGGGACAGAGTCTTGGACAGGTATCGAGCTGCGGTCGCGGCCGATCCGGCCGGGTTCGACGCGTGATTTGTTGTGAGAGAGGATTACGCGCAGGGTAATATCTCGGCAAACAATTTGTAGCCGTTTTTCGGGAGGATCCGGTGGCAAACGGCACGCGGGGCTTGCCGCCGGCCCGGAACGAGGGTCGCGCTTCCCACGAGGAGGTTAATGAATTAAATCGATACCGGCGGATACTAGCTGGCAACGATTGAAAGCTCGCCCAACTATCCCCCACCCCCACCCCCGGGGGGCCCCCGTCCGATCGTGCCGGCCTGAGAGAGCCGATCGGAGCGATCGAACGCGGCGGTTATCGCGGCCGATTTCGCTACAGTGAGGTTTTGATAAAGTGGTCGGTGAATTATTGACGCGGAGAAAGCGGCTGGTCGGGGGCGGGGGGAGGGGAGTGGGGGCGATGGGAAGAGGAGAGGAGGGGGGGAGCCGCTGCACTCTACGGTCTGCGAAAAATCTCGTCGCGGCAATAAAACGTCGGTGGCCCTCGTTTCCGGCGCGCGGTTCCACGGAAACGCGTCAGGCGACATGCCTTCCGCGGACAAAAGGCCCGCCCCGCGTGATTCATTCGGCCTGATAGGAAACGGCCGCGCTGAATGGCGGTAGCACGGCTAACGAATGTTAAAAATCATCGGCAAAACCGGACCAAACAGCATGCCCGGAATTAGCGCCGCGAATTGGCTACGCCCGATGTCGGATCGCCGACACTCTCGTTGGCCCGTGTCGACAGCTCGTATTTTACTTGCACCGAGGGAAGTTGCGTTCTCGTTGTCCGACGGTTTACGGCTTGATGGGACGCTGAGTTATGCTACTACTTGTCCGGTTACGCGCCGGTGTAATCTACTCGGCTGCTGGAACTTCTGCGATTTCTATTCGACCGTGGATGTAAACGGGTTATCGCTTGATTTGTTGTCTAGGATTTTTAACGATTGTCTGATTAGACACCGGCGGATACTACTTATTTAGGCTTGCTTGCTTGCGCGTGATTTACTTTAACACTTTACCGATTTTATATTTTTAGAACGTTAGCGTTAAAGAATATTTATTTCGTCTATTTTATTTATTATATTCATCGAGAAAGGTATCCTAATTTTTAGAAAATTATGTAGTGACACCTCTATATTAGATAACAAATTATTGGTTGCCATGATAAGAAACTGAAAAACATTACAGAATTTTTAAATATCTGGATTTTTAATTAAATCGAACTCTGGCCACTTTCAAAACAAATAAATTCAGCCATCTATTTTTTAAATGTTTCTAGCGTTTTAGTTTTACCATCGATATTAAATCTTTATTCTCGGGGATATTTTATTCGAAATTTGTAATAGCTTTTTCAACCTACAGTATTTCGATTTTATATAATTTAATCAATTTTATTTTCATAAATTTATCACGTTTTAATAGTTATATTTTTTACACACGAGTAGAATATTATAGCATTCGCATCAAGATTATGTGACAACGACGCTAAACGCTATAGCAGTCACAGCCGCGAACGTGTTAAAGATAAATAATTAATTAAACATAAACCGTATCCATATCAAGGTGATACCGCAATGACAGTAAATGCTACAGCGCTCGCATTAAACATAAATAAATTGAACAACGTAGAAATAATCTTAAAAAGCGACGGGAGTCGTCGCTGGAGCGGGAAGGGTTGATCTACGCGGCCCTTCACGTTTTTCTTGACGGTATTTACGACGCGCGGATTCTGTCGCAGCGAATAAATAAAGATTACACCTCGCCGAATTGAAATGCAAATTACGTTTTATCGTGGCGCGCTGCTGGTGGAAATGTATGAACGGGGCCGGGTGTATTGTATACGAAACGAAGATACGGATGTTGATCGGCCGTTCATTTCTCACCTGTCTAATAGATTAAATTATTGATTTTTCGATTGCCGGAGACTGCACACGGCCGCCGCTGCCGCTCGGCCCCTGTCGCGAGTTGTGTGACAGGTTGGCTTGACTGGCGCCGATACTAATGATTCTAACAAGCGGACTCATATTTGCCTGTAAACAGTATGCAAATTTGCCCGGGCAGGATAATCCGCGGGCGAGGAACAGAAACATTAACCGAGGCCATTCATAAATATGCAGGCATTAATTACGGGCCGCGAATGAGAGCCACCACCACCACCACCACCACCAGCATCACCATCGGCAACGCTCGCCGCTGCCACTACCGCTACCACCACTGCCACACCACCGCCACGATCAAAAGTATCGATTCCGAAAGCCCTCGTTACGTCGGACCGAGTGCTCTCCCACGCCTTTTCAAATCCCACCCCTCTTGTCCCGGATCCTCCAGATTATCCGAAAGTCATCGTAACGGCACTCGTCGAGTCATTGAAACGCTTTCTCTCGAACGTAAGTCGGAGCACGCTTCGCGGACTACTTCCGAACCTGCTCGATTGAGAAGGGTGCCGCTGAAAGGGATGACGCTTTAAATGAGTCAAAACCCGGCCCTACGAATTCGCCAACCGATCTCCCCTGCCCCTTTCTTCCCGTGCCACAGGCTACGGAAACGATGCCACTGGCTGCACAAATCTGTGCACTCGCGCGAACACCCCTGTGAACGCACTTGAGAACCGTGGTTTATGTTGGCACGTTGCTGATCTAAGAATATATGTATACAGGGTGTGTCTGGGGTAAGTTGTTGAACTTTAGGGGAAATTTAAATGTAAATAGATTTTTATCTATTTTATTATTCAATATATTTACATTTATACTATTTTTATTGTATTTTTATTGTGCATTTTATGCATATGAAATTGACTCTTGCGATTCTTTGCTCTATTCTAATCCGCTATATTATGTTCTATTTTATAATACTCTACTGCACGCTATTCCATATTATTCTATTCCATTCTACTATACTCTACTCTATTATACATTATATTCATTTCCTCTGTATTCCAAGCAATTTTACTCTATTCCACTCTATTATACTCTCTTGTACTCTGTTACACGTTATTCCGTTCTGTTATATATTATTCCACTCTATTCCAAGCAATTCCACTCTATTCCACTCTATTATTACTCTCTTCTACTCTATTCCACTCTATTATACTCTCTTCTACTCTATTCCACTCTATTATACTCTCTTCTACTCTATTACACTCTATTATATCGTATTCTACTTCGTCCCAATCTTTTCAACGTTATTCTACCCCACCTTACTCTATTTTACAGTATTTATAACTGAAAATACTTATGAGACAATCTAATACATAGCAGCGTGCGCTTAATTGTTATGTATGATTAATTTTACTGCGACGTACTAGCTTACGACGTAAACGTCGCCGTCGAACGCGTCGATGACGTCAGGCTGCCTTAAAAGGGTTGACATTTCTGGGGAAAAATTTCGCCGGGATATTTTCTCAGCGGCGGATCCTGCCCGAGAAGCCAAAACAGGTAGGGTAATTGCGGCGTTGGGGTTCCTCGATGGCAGACACCGGTGAGACCGGGATTACAGGCGACACTTATTGCTCGCAACTTCCCTGCGGCACATATATGAACTCGCTGGGGCTCGCGGCGTTGAAATACGGCAAATATAAATTGAGTGGCTTGCTAAACAAAAGCATTAGGAACGCGGCGCTGTTAACGTTGGCAAGCCGCCCCCGTTGGCCGTGCAAAGAGAGCGATCCCCCGGTTCCTGTAAATACGGCCTTAATTAACCGCGATAATTCGGCCGCGGCCGAAGAACCCACGGCGATCGTTTTCTTCGATCTTCCGGGGCCGGGAAACTTCGTTACATTGTTTGCGCGCAAAAACCTGGGAGCCGAACGAAAACGGGAACTGGTTTCTTCCGGGCCGTGCATGAATATTGCAAATTCCGAGGGCCGCCGGGATCGAATCGGCCGCGATAAAGATCAAATTATGCGACAGAAATATGCATAAAGAACCCGCGCGCAGCCAGCGCGGCCCGCTCTCTCCCTGCTCGCTCTTGTGTCGCGAAATTGTTTAATGGAAGGGCGGAAATGTTCCCGGTACGGCGTGCACTTATTTTACATTCATTTGCACTTAAATAGTTTCGGTTCTACCAGACCGACGCGGTGTTTGATTTGTACTACTGATAGAATCTATTCTGCTCTGATTATTATTCGAGGAGACGACGGTGTGCTCTGACGCTTTCGCGCACGGTTTATACCTCTGTGGATTATTAATTCGTCGAACTTTCCTGGCGGACTGGCTGCGGCTGACTTATGCCCGGCCCATACTACTGAGGGAATAACATCTGAGCATTTAAACGAATGTTTAACACAAGTTATGAGTGCGGGATCGATGCGAATAACTAGTTGCCATGATTATTAACTAAACGAACTATTTCTTCGTCTACCAGAGAAGTTATTAACCCGTCAAGGATGACGTTATGGTTGCAATAGTAGTTCTCTGAAATTGTTTCTCCTTTTCTTAGCTTTCTATATTGTATGCGCTACGATGTATTTGTAGAGTTTTGGGACAGTCTGCGCTGTTTATTTTTACTTTGGATCATTATAAAAGTTACCAATATATATGGGGGAACTATATAAGAGTCCATATGCTGCAGACTTCGTTCTTTAGGGGTTGAACCTACCGAAGAATAAAACTGATTATTGTGCCCTGTATGACAGAGCTAAGAAGATCCAATTAACTTAGACTTTATTTTTATTGTAATACTTGTAAAAGTTATGTAATTTGTGCAACAATTTTCCATGAGACTGTCTCAATTGTTGCTATAATTTTAAACTAAGAAACCAGTTGTTCGACCAAGGTATGTTTAGTGTCAAGAACTTGCTGATCACAGTCGTAACGCAAAGGGTAAATTGCAAATGCAACGCGTTACCGCAGAGCGCCAGAATCGATTTATCATCGAGTTGTACCAGTGGCTGGGTTGGAACAAAAACCCTGTAAGAAGATCCTGGCAATATCCAGGTTGATATAACGCGGCCCGGAAAAGTTGAAACTCTCGACTTCTGCCGGCGGCTTACACTTTGTTCCGCGCTAAGTGATATTTAGCGGTACGATCGCAGCGCCGCCTCGGACTTGATTTAAGCTTGATTTAGTGAAACGATTTCGCCGCAGCGCCATCACAGGGTACCGTAACGTTTGCGCTCCAGTCACGCTTCGAAGCTTTGAATAACATTTGAACGTACACCGGCGCGGTAACTGGGCCGGCAACGTAAACCAAGCCTAAGAGGTCGTTTGCTGGCTCAATTTCGGAACGTGCGAGGCAGGAAAATTTTCCCGGGGTTCCATTCGTCGTCAGGGATTTATGCCGTTGTATAGACACACACGCGCCGTGCTGGGAATGCGCGGAGCTTGCGCTTTAAGCCTTTCATTCGCGGGTCTCCGCGATATCACCGCGCTCGGTGCCTTCTATACAGGCCGTGTTCCAACGAGGGACCAAGAATTTCGGACTAAAAATGAAGACTCACTCGTTTTCAACGGGAAATTATCCACCTGGCCTCGTTTCCATGCCAGACTCCGCCAAAGAAGGTCACGGAACCGTTGCGCTGTTCGAACTTTAACCACCGGCGGTTCCTCCGATCCGACAGACTTCAATTAAAAGTTCATCATTTTGCCTACATTTTATAAAACATATTAGTATGAGCAGGGGTCTTTTACCTAGACGGTACACGATTTAATTAGAAACAAGGGATGTAACCCTCCTATGCTCAAACCGAAATAATATTTTATTTTAATATTATTGCTAATTGATCTTTTTATACTTCTAGTAAATTATGAATTTTTTAAAAATATTATTTCGGTTTGAGAGAATGAAACAATGTACAGATTTATTAGACTCTGTTCAGAATCTCCATTACTAGTCCGACAGGATATTGCAGGGCAAGGAGTTAGATATTATAAAATAAATAGGATAGAATGTCTACATGTGCATAAGTGGAGGGGGAACGTAAATGTACGATAATCATCAATGCTTTTGTTCTTCCAGCAAATTATGAACTACAAGGAAATTCTAATCGTTGCGAGAGCAAAAGAAATCGTAGGGTGAGAGGGTTGACACGTCTTTAAAAGATATTGTTTAGTCCTGTGGCTAGTTGTAGACATTTACTACTTGCCTGACTAGTAGCATGCCTTTGCTATTCGACTAATTAGTCGTAGGCCTGCTCCACTAGCCCCGTTATACGTCACCGTACATTTCTCGCTCCGCTGCCAGACCATGCACAATTTCTTCCGCTTGCCTGACCAGGCGCAGACCCCTTCTACTTGCCGGAGAAGTTGTACGCGTCTTCTAGAAATCTAATTAGACAAGATCGTTTCCACTGGATTATTCGCATCGGTTTTTGGTTCGTTCGTCTGTGTGTTGATCCTGCAACTTGCTTAACTAGTTATTGATCTTTGTCACTTGCATAACTAGATAGACGGCTGTTCCATTTGCCTGACTAGACGTCGACCTTTTCTACTTCTTTCGATGCGTGTCCTGTGCAGGTAGACCTCCTACAACACGATATAATATAACACCGTTTCGTTCTATCGCGATAAGAAAATTGCAAAAACCTTTGTACAATACTGTACTTTAACAGCGCTGGATAACATGACTTTTGTTTAACATATTTAAAAACTCAATTACCATAGAATAATGACCGGTCGGAATAATGAACTATAGTGTTCCTCTGCTCAAAGAAAATGAAAATTCAGAAGGGAGCTGCAAAATTATCTGTCTTCACACCATAGAATCTACGATGGCTTTGTAAGAACCAACAATGAAACCAAAATTACAGATTTTTAAACAGGGTAGGAGGTGTAAAAAATCTAAATGGAGAAGAATATTCAGAAAATGAAGGTGATATTTGAAATTGGATGAAATTGATTTTTATTATGGTTCAATTAAATGAAAATAATATTTTTTATCTTTCTTTTTCTTTTGTGTTATACATACATATATGTTTAATAAAAACTAAGTGCTTATATAGAATTGAAAAAGCTGTTTTTAATCAGTTTTGAAAACTTAACTACCTTTTTATACTATTACCCTTAATTATTACCCTTTACTATTACCCTTAACTCTCTTAGTACTGAAGAACGATATATCGTTGTTGGCTATTGTTGGAAAGATTGTTTTCTTAATATTTTTATTACACAACAATTTCATTCTTTATTTCTTCTCCCTTTTTGAATTTTTTATTTATCAGGCTTTTCAAAATTCTTGAAAATTTTCAAAGTCCTTTTTATAAGTCTCATCCCGGATCACATAAAAGACGTCCTAAAAACGTCTTAAAGACGTCTAGCGTACGACATTCGTTACGCCTATAAGAATTCTCTAATGTTCTACGAACGTCCTAGAAACATCCTACAAACGTCTCGTGTCACAAATCAAGACGTCTCTCAGACCTCTTCAAAGCCTTCACACGATTAAAAGACATCTCCCATAACTTCTCTGCCATGTTACAAAAGGGTTGCCTTTCCAAGGAACAAGACAAATGAAGCAGAAAAGAATACACACTGTAAATCAAGTAGAATATGTCGGTTTTAAACCGCAAATGTATAAAACCAGAAACGATGAAATATCGAGTTGGCTGATAATCACCGCAGATGAGCACTCTATTCCCGGCCGCGTCTATCCAACACCAACAGGGTTAACAGCTTATCCGGCAGTGTTTCGTGATCGTTTCCCAGGGAAGCACCGGACTTATCAGACCCCTTTGAATCGGCCGGCAGCCGGCTGAAACCGAACATTTTGTATCGAAGCGGTGGCCACTCGAGCTGAAGCGCTCCTCGAGCCGCACTACACATCCGGGGGCTCCTCGAAACGCCGACAAAGGGGCGTTTCCTCAGCCGACGGGGGGTGAGGCAGCGAGGCGCGTTCGAAGTCGTCAAAAGCAATATCGTCTGGAATCGGTCTCGATCCGGCGGCAGTGCCTGTCCATAAATACGTTCGGTTCTGCATCGACTTCGCATTTGTTCGGCCATAACGTGCTCCATTACTAGCCGGGCCGGGCTCAGCCTGCCGCGACCTTTAACCACGCGGCCGGTACAGCTTCTGTAATCGCCAGGAGTCCGGTGTCGGCGATAAATCTCGTTCCTGGCTCGGGTCCTCTCTCTGCCGGCGCGACGGGGTGCGGCAGACGTCGCGGAATCGTGACAACGTGGAAACGCGGCCGCCGTCCCTCCCACCGCTCGCGCGATCGCCGTGCCCGGGGTTCCCCGATTATTATTTTAACGGCAGCTTAATTCAGCCGGTAGGACAAAAGGCCGGGCCCGAAATCGGCCGGCTATCAGTTACCGGGGCGTCGATAGCAGTGGGTCAAATATATATTCGAAATATATCCAGCCGGCCGACGCCGCGCCCAGATATATCGAGGAGGGACCCACGTCCGACCAGTCCATTGTCCGGACGTTCGCCCCGTCCCGTTATTGCCGACCCAACCCCCTGTTCCCGCTGTCCCGCCGGCGTGTATGTACATCTCATATACAGACACGTCGCGCGCGATTTACTCGCGGACACGGGCGAAGGGCGGAAAGGGCGCCATTCGGCGGCCTCCGCCGGGATGGGACGTTCAATGGGGTTCCACAGGGCCGGCGGACTTGTTACGAGAGTTTTCAGGATTAATGACACCATGATTTCGACCCCTCGATCAGCCTAGGGGGGGAATAGGGCTGGTCGTAAGTAAGTAGAACGAGGTCGGACCCAGGAGAAAGGCTCTCGGGATAGTTGAATAAATAGATGCGATCGATACTTGGGCAGCCGAGTAGAAGATGTCTACGTAACAGTCGGACAAGTGCGAGAAATCAATACGAGGTCGAGGTGCTAGGTGTGTCTACGCTCCTGAAAGAGAGTGCCGGATCAGATCGGCCGAGTGGTTTCTGTTTTTAATTAGAGGCGGTGCTGCAGAGGAAACCAGCTGCGCGAAAGAATAGCGAGAGCCCTTGGGGAGATAGAACAGATTCCTGTAGTGAGTGAAATATGCCTGTCAGGAGTCAGACAAGTAGGGTGAACCAGGTGCCAGAGATGCGACGCAGAAATATTATTATTAAACGAGTAGTATCCTCGAACGACAATGATCCGTGTCCTGACAAGTAGAATATGTCTGCCACTTGTCGGACGAGTAAGATGATTCAACAGTCGTGAAAGCAACGCAGAAAAATGATTATTAATTAAGTGGCGTGGTCGAACAATTAACGACGCTCCGTGTTCTGATAAATAAACTATATCTGTAACTTGCAGGACGAGTAGGGTGAACCAATTATAACAGAAGACACGCAGAAAAATTATTATTATACAAGAAGCATTGTAGAATAACGACATTCCGTATTCTGACAAGTAGAATATGCCTGCCACTTGTCGGACGAGTAAGATAATCCAACAGCCGTAAAAACAGAAAATTATTACTAAACAAGTAATATGGTTAAACAACGACGTTCCGTGTCCTGGTAAGTAGAATATGCCTGCCATTTGTCGGACGAATAAGGTGAACCAATAGAAGTGACACAGAAAAATTATTATTATACAAGTAGCATCGTCTAACAAAGACGCCTCGTGTCCAGACAAGTAGAACATATCAATCACTGATCGGGCCAATAAATTGATCTAATTGCCACAGAAGCAACGGAGGAAAAATATTACAAATAGTATCAATGAGCCAGAAAAAGTAAAACAAAGCAACGACTAACCAGGAAAATAACGAAATCGACTTGTTCATCGCCGGGACTAAGAAATTGGTCTCGATTTTTGTGAAATTTGACTGCGCGATACCTCGCAATACCTCGTAAAAAACGGATCGCGTGAATGAAAGAATTCCGACGAGGAGGAAATCCATCATCAATGAAATTTCGTTCGCGGAGCCACGCGAGTGCCGGGGCTGCTTAATTGCAGCTTAAATTACGATTCGAAACGTGAAACAGCCCCGATCGCTCG
Organism: Augochlora pura; assembly: GCF_028453695.1. Lineage (NCBI taxonomy): Eukaryota > Metazoa > Arthropoda > Insecta > Hymenoptera > Halictidae > Augochlora > Augochlora pura. Next base: position 2,734,104 of record NC_135777.1, read on the forward strand.
AGATTCGCAGCGCGAAGTGGAAAAAGAGAAACGACCGGCGCCTGCGGCGGCGGCGGCGGCGGGGGGGGGGGGGGGGAAGGAGGGTTAATTGCAGAGCCCCGGTCGGTAAAGGATATTCCGTCTCGATCCGTTCCGCTCGCCGTCAGCACGAGAACTGCGCATTTGCCGGCGGAGGATTTCCCTGCATCCCTCCGATCGGAGGGAGAGCACGCTCGTGAATCGTCCGGCCCAGTGAAAACTGCCGTCCCTTCTGGATCCCGGCGAAGAATTACGGGCCGGCCCCGGTAAGTAGTCGCGAATGATATATTCGGCATTGAGCACGTGGCCCCGGCCGGGCGATATTTCACCGGGTTCACGGTGGCCGAGCGAACCAGCAGCAGCAGCAGCAGCAGCCGGCCCTGCGCCAAGGGCCTCCGACATTATCGAGATTCCGAAAGCACCTCCAGCGTTGTAATTTCATTCTTCGCGCCTACACCTTCGACCCTTTTTGCGCCCGGCCGCCACTCTCTTCATAGCGCGGATTGTTCGAGAGGGTAACCCAGGGGTCGTTCGCTCCCGTGGGAAACCCTCCGCGACACTAAAGCGGCCGGAATTCGAGCGAGTTTACGGAGTCCATGGATCTCCGGTGCGCAAGATTTATCCGCGCGGGTAATGCGTAAACAATGTCGAATTTTCTGGTGGACCGGCGAGCGCGGTTATTACAGAGACTGGGAGACCCGACCCGTTTCTGTACTGCAGTTTCAGCGTTCGAATCAAGGTCGCGGCGCGATCAATCACCGAAACGAACCAGAAACGAGCGGAAAACAGCTGCCAACCGCGGAAGCAATATCTGCAGATTCCAATAAAGTATCGACCTCGATCTTCGTTTCGGAGACGTTTTGATTCCGAAAGCAAATTGCTAAAGCAAGTCCAGCGGTCGTCGGGACGCGGCCATCAACCGAACAGAACAATATACGTGAATTCTTACAGAGTATCGTGCTCCGTCTTCGCGGTAGCTCACTCTTTTACCTCAAAATCACTCACCGAACCAGTCTACCGGCAAATGAAAAGCGACGGCCGACAAACCTAAGCAATATCTGCAAATACCAACAAAGTATCGACCTCAATCTTCATTTGGCGGACACTTTTATTGCAAAACCAAATTACAGGAACAGATATCGAGTAAAAGTGTCTATAGCTTGAACGAAGTAAAGATTGTAAATTCTCGTAGATTGTGGACCTGAATTTTTATTTCAACGAAGCAGTTGTAACTTATTTTTTTTCTTAAAAGACGCAAAGTCCCACCTCTTTGACATACACTAATGCAAGATTAGACATTTTTAGACATTTTTATAACAACAAATTCGACTGACTTACTCTTTGTCCATGCTTTTATATGCTGCCACCAAAAAGATCTCAATTTGATTAAATTAAAAACGAGACAAAATATCAGCGTCTCGCGGGTCCATTTATTTTCTAAAATCCTGCGCCTCAAAAAGAGTTAAAGAACGATTTCCTCGGAAACGATTTTCCAAGGCGCGGCAACGTTCGGCAAACTCGGCCCGAAGAAAAATGTCGGTGGGTATCGGCGCGGACCACAAATCATCCTCTCCCTTTGCCCGAACGATCCCGCAGGAGTTTCCGTGAATGTTTCGGCGTCCTTGTTCCCGCACGGCGGCGCACAGTTATCCCGGTCCCTTGATCTGCAAGCCACTGTTTCCGCGAGAGTTCGGAACGCCGCGATGAGGGAGCAGGGACTCGTTCCCGGCTCTGGATAATTTAACAGTGGCCAGATGAGATAAGGTATCCCGGCGGTCGTTGGGTCGGCGGTTTTGCGGTGCGCCTTACAGCCCGGCCCGGCCCGATTTCGCCGTGTAAACACGTTCCGCGATGCAACGTTTGCCTGCATCCGGGATACCCGAAGGAAATTTCCCAGACGCCCCACCCGGTCGGACTCCAACGGTCCGAGGGGTGGCCCCGATACCAAGACGGACACGAGGCCGCGCCGCCGTCGTCGTTCCGCCTATCGAGCGCGTTTCATTTACGGTTATTTCACCCGCGGCTGCCCCATTTGCGGTCCGCGCCTGATTGAAAGCTCCGCTGCGGAGGCGAGCTTTATCCGGCAGCCGAATGGCCGGCCAGAAATTTCGCGATTTCGAAAAGGAGACCGTAGATTTACGAACCATTAACTCCCACCGCTCCTCCGCGGGGCCACCGGCCACCACCGGCTGCTTCAGCATTCTTCCCGAAAGAGAGAAACATTTGCCGTTAATGGCGCTGATTAATCCACGTGGAACGATCTCTTCATATTTTTATTACGCTCCGGGTGATTTAGGCGCGCGTAGTTCGCCAGGTAACGATCAACTTATTCAACGTAATAAACATCAATTTCCTTCTACGAAATTATCGTAATCGAAGAATGTGCAATCGCAGAAAATGGATACGTCGACTCTCAGATTGCTATTTTATAGCAATCTGGGTCAAATTTTTGGATAATATCAAATCTTTGGCTTTTATGCTTAAATAGCAATCTGTGAGTTGACAAGACGTTCTTTCCCAATCTCCTCCTTTAAATAAAGAAACAGATAATCCAAAATAACGTTGTAGTTATTTTACAATTTAGGACCCTATATTCCAATATATTACCTGCCTCAATTTACTTGGATGCTTAAATATTAATTAGAAGGGTTTTCAATTTTATTCCAATTTTAGAGGACGGTGATACTGTTATTTTATATTTAACACCTTATCGACCAATCATTTTATTAAAGTAATTAAATCTACTAACAATTTTCTTACTTTCATAACGTTAGCATTAAATAATATTTCTTAGTATTTCTTTTATTCATTGCGAAATGTATTCAATATTTAAAATATTACAATAGCTCAAGGTGAAATTTTAATTTCTCTTTTTATTTTATTTATTTTATTAATCGTATCAAATCGTCGATAAAGTGTTAAGAAATAATGACTAGTAATTTTCCGTCAATCGGACACGTCGAAATACGGTAAAGGGTTGATCCTTCATTTCCGGTACGCTCTCCTATCCTCCGATGTCCCATGGAATCGCGTCGGTATATCCGCGGTAAATGATATTATAATTGTATTTATTGCGGAACCGGTCGCATCGAATCATTACCGGCCTCTTTTGCATGCATCCATATGGATGTTCATGGTCGAGAGATCATCTGGTTAACAGTTTAATGAACAGTGAAAATTGCTTTTTTACCGGACGATACCCGATTGGACGGGCTAGCTTGTACGGGCTCGTTGTTAACCGGTGTAATTGCGTACGGATAATGTGTTCGGCTCGCAATGAGTGGTCCGCGTTTTCTTTTGTTTTCCGCTCCCATAACCGGGCAAATTAACTGCGGCCGTTCGACTTCGCGCGCTCGTAATAAATGGGAAACGCGATCAAAAAATTTCGACGGAGAAACGTAAGGATCGATAACGAATTGACGCGACGCGCCACCGTTTCGCACACGCGTTTCGCGTACGCGTTTCACGCAATTTTCGTGAGCGCGTCGAGCTGCCGCGATAATTAAAATGTAATAAAATGAAAATCGAGGCGCGCGCTGCCGGCCGCGTTTCGTTGGGAAACTTCGAAATCAACATTGATAAGGCAGCCGAACAAACTTGCGCGGCGAACGCTGAAAATGTATGAGCGGTAATTCCGCATTCAGCGGCCGCGGCGGTGTAAATGATTTATTATCCGCGCGCCGGTTGTTTCGGTTTCCTCTCGCGGCGCGGGAAAGGCAGCTGCCGGACGCCGAAAAACATCCCGAAAAAAAGCCCCTCGGAACGTTAAGCGTTGCTCATTAGATCAGCCGTACCGCCCGTCGGCCGCCCTCGCCGTTTCGGAGGGCAAGTTTTGAACGTTAACCTTGCACTTTATCTGCTCCGTTGAACCGGGCCGGTCGCTTAAATTTTTCCGTACTTTTCCGCGCAATCCCCCGGTTCTGTTATTTTCCTAGGAACTTCAGACGATCGCGTCTTCGAGCCTCTCCCTCCGCGCCGTTTCCTCCGTGTTTGCGATTTCCCTTAACTTTCTCCGTAATATTTCCTGCTTCTAATGTCTTTCGCGGAGCTCCGCCTCGGCCTAGCTCTCCCGCTTCGCCGGCTGAGCCCCGCGCTCTTGATCTTTATTGCTTTTCCGCTTCTTGCCGGACCTTTTTGCTCTCCTCCGCAGCTTTCTTTCGATTTCTCTTCTTTTTACAGCGCCGGTTCCGCGATTGTTCATTCAGACCCGTTATAACGACGCTCTTCGTCGTAAAGCTGTTTGGCCACGAAGCGGATGGAATATCGTCGTTCGTGGCGAAATTGATCGATCGCTTTTCCGACTTTTGGCGCAGCGATCGTTCCCCGATTTTAGAAGAAGCTGTTGAAATTGGGAGCCACGATTTCGATCGAGCGATATGCATTATCGTCGATACTATCCTTACGATAATATCCTTACGATAACATTTTTGCCACAGGATCGTTGGCGCAGCGCGGATGAGATCAAAGATCCTCTAAAAGCGAGGCAAATCAAAGGCTACTCGTCCCCGAAGCATAGCGTTCTAGACGCGTCGCAGAAGCGACATCGCTCGCTGTACATTTTCACGCAGCGGTCAATGAGAAGCAATGGATGATCGTCCGCCAAGCGACTGCAACACGCTGTCGTCGCGAACTGTATTTATCGCGACGCCCAATGAGCGACACGGTGATCGTCCTTCCACGAATCGTCGCGTCATAGACGCTTCATAGATGCGACGTCGCTCGCTGTACGCTTCTTTGCAGCGGGCGATATGGAAACAATAGAGGACCATCCACGAAGCGACAGCAGCACACTCTTGTCGCAATCTTCGTTCGTCGTCACGCTCGGCGTACAACATCGCCGGTCGCTGGCCGTATTTCGTCGCTCGTAATCGAGATCACAGAAACGAGTCGAGTAATTTCATTCGTGCAAATCGTCGGAAGATATCCGTGACTGTACAACCATACCTTCTCCGACTATGCCCGAAAAGATACAACTGAGCAGACTCGGAACGAAGTCTCGAGAGAAATAAAATCACCTGGTAAATGTCATTTATCAATCTATTCATTGTGCAAGCAACAATTCCATTGCCATGGCAGAGCAACTCGCGGTTTCAAAAAGTGGTTCGCATTCTGTAAAATGCTCGACATTTATCACCATCTTGACGCAGTTCGCACGCAGACGTGAACACTCTATGGTTAATATTGTTAGCAACGTAAGGGTGCTTAGCGATATTTCCTTCGCTTTTTTCCGCGTCGAATATAATTATAGAGCTGTATTATAGTACATTATAATTATAGAACACTATAATTATAGTACACAGCTGTTCATAATTTTACAGTGATTGTCGCACGAAAATGTCGTCCCTACGTTAACACGATTCTAATCGAAGCGAAACAATTCTCCGGAAAAGAAACTTCGGGGAGAACCGATTTTTTTGAAAACGATCTCACCGATTTCTGAGACGAAGGAGACAGCCTCGCGTTAGCGAACCGTTAATTATGAGTTATCGTCGCTCAATGCTGGATCGTTAGCAGTCAAAGGGACGGAGAGCAAGCGGCTGGCACAATTAAGCTGGTCCAGATAAGTGAATTACGTCGGTGGCCAGGTAACGAAACGCGTTCCCGCCGTCACGCCGCCAACGCGAATTCGCCGAATAACGTCCTCGAATTCCAAACAATCAAACGAAAAGTTACATCCCCCCGGTAACTGAGTTAGCGGTGTAGTAACGAGCCGTCAACAGGAATTCGAGGAAGCTGCTGCGGTCGGACAAAATTTTCGTCCGCATTGAGGATTCCGATGGTGATCAGACGCGCTTCGGCCGATCATTATGGTTGTCGCTTCGTCATCGAACACAATCCGATTTTCAAACTCATTTATAATGTGTTTTAATGCAAACTTCGTTTGTCAAGAATGTTCTCCTCGATGGCGGAGAGAAGCCTCTGGCATGGTTAAGTTTTATAAAAAATCATCTTTTGGAAGGAATCTTGTTCGAAATTTTAGTAAAAGTCAAAGTTTGAGTAAAAGCGGGTCTAATTTGAATGAAGAAATTACTCCGTCCATTGTCTTAATATTTTAATACTGGTTTCTATAATATTTTAACGCTGGGGATTTATTATAATAATAAAATTACTCTCTGACTGGCAACTTAACAGCCTGAAAAATTACATGGAATTAACCGTTTGCAGCTGGTGCCATCCCGGACGTTATCTACCAACAACTCGGCGCCACTTCGTCGCGAAAACGTGCACACAGGAATCGTCATATTATTATATATGTTATAGCTTTTGAACCATATATTGTAATGAGTAAATTGCAGATGGTTAAATTATTTCAGTTAATTGTAACAAACATGAGTTAGTTGAAAATGTCTTTCTTCTTTCAAAAATTATAATAAGTTGGAAATAATGCAACAATATCCTGAAATTCTTCTAATGAGTTTACAATTAAAATCCACGGTCTAGTAATAATATTTAATTTATATAAATTCGTAGATCGTGAGAAATATATACTTACAAAAAAATCAAAATTTTATTCCTTAAAAATACTTATTTTTCCTTCACCACTTATATCATTAGACTCGGTCATATTTTATCGTTTCATCATTGTTCCAATAAAGAAAATAGACAAATAAAATCGTGGCAAACATTCTGACTGTAAATTGCAAAATTTCAAAATAATATTTACTCAAAGAGAAACATACATTTCTCAAAAAATTGCACTGGATTCGTCCCCCATTATCGCTAACAAACTTCGATGTTCCATTAAAAGGGACATTCTATTGATCCTCGCGATGTCCCCTAAAATGAAACAGCTAAATACAAAGGGTTGAAGTACATTCACTGAATGAACTAATAATGAAAAAAATTTGCAACGTATAAAGATTCGGTCACTGACCAAGTATAAAGACGTCGCTGCAGCTGTGCAGAAATGGGGAAGATAATGGCAAAGAATGTTTGTCGTCGCGCGGTAGAGCTGCGTTTGGCATTAATTCGACGATGAACAGGCCGATAGAGGGCAGCGATCGGCCGTGAGCGAGATCGTGTGCACCGGTTCCGCGGGTCTGGCGTGAATCCCGCATATAATTTCCGCGTACCGAATTCGGGGAGCGGGTTCGGGAAGAACGATGGTACGCGACCCGCGGAATAAGTAGTATCGGTGAAATATGGTCCCGACGGAAGCGTTTTTACCGCTTGCACTTTATGCGCACCGGAGACTGCCAAAATTTCCCCGTTTCTCCACATGGCTGCGCATCAAGCGCGGAACGAAGGACCACGGATTTCGCAGAGGTTTCCGCGGAGACCTCGTATACTTATCAGAAAGAGGATCTCGGCCGACGGTGCGTTCCGGCGTGAACGGGAAAAAATATACATGTATATCTGTTCCGCCACGATCAAACGTCCCGCCGATATCCGTGCTTTTTTAACAATCGCCTGACTGCGAAACGTAACTCGAACGCAAACATCTGAAAATTTACTGTACGCGACTCGAGACTTTTCTTGCGGTGTTTGTATTTCGGAGCTTGGAAAACAAGGGAGGGATGTCTTAACGACGCTTCAGATTTGTTGGAGGTTTATTCTTTGATTTCTGGAATGTCTGATCATTGCCAACTGTTTCCATTTATTTGGAGCCTGTGGAGGATAAATAGTTAAGAGTTTGGAAACTTGGAGCGAGATTTTTATTTAGTATATTTTCTGCTGGATTATAAGGCTTGAAATGAGATACTTTGATATGTTGTATATTCCACTCTACTCTGCTCTATTCTAGTATGTTTCAGCATACTCAATTATATTCTACTCTATGCCACTCTATTATACTGTCTTATACTCCGGTACATTATATTCTATTCTGTTCTATATTGTTTCACTCTATTCTGCTCTATTCTACCCAGTATTCCACTCTATTCTATTCTACTCTACACTCTATTCTACTCTATTCCAAGCAATTCTACTCTATTTCACTCTATTCAACTCTATTTAATTCTATTTTTCTATATTCCCCTCTATTATACTCTCTTCTAGTCTATTACACTCCTGAAATGCATTGTGCATACTTATCAATTTGGTTTTTTATTAATCTTAAATAACTTGCACTATTCATTTTTCTTTAACTTCCTTAAACCTCACGATATATTGAAGAAAATCAAAATAAACCTTGAGTGTGCTATCATTTTGTCTCTGTCTATTTGTGTGTCTCCATTCTTCCTAAGAGAATATCTCGTAGAAATTCCAATATAGATAGTGTTTACATATTAGTAAAAAGTAGTCTTTCTATATTGCTGGCACATGTCCTGTACCATAATTATAACGCGAGAAATTAAAGATATCACGCGTGCGCTATCTTGTTCTTTGGTAGTGTACTTCGGGCAACGAAGAAGGCGCCTCGGAAGGATACTAATCTAGCCAGAAGATCGCTGAACGAGCTCACAGGTGGGTAGCGAGCCCGGACCAAAACACGGTAGACTTAATCATTATCAAAGCTCGCTCATTGTTCTCGGCGGAAACTTGAAATCTGAATGTAACGAGACTTGTAACTTGTTCGCGGGCGGCTGCAATCTGCCGCCAGGAACGTGTGCCCGGAATCCGTCCCGGCAACGAGCCGTTCGTTTAATCGATGTTTAACGATTCCGAGCCGAAGAAACTCCGCCGCGGACTGGAAACTTCGCGGGAGAAACGGAACGGCCGTTGTTTCCGCGAGTTTTTCCGGAGGCGGAGGCAGCCGGCTGGTTAAGATTTCAGACGCGCGCGAACGATTCGTTTCGCGGGAAATATCGAGAATTCGAGAGCGGCGAACGATTGAATACGATTATGGGCGAGGCCGGTGATTTATGGTCGTCGGAGAGGAACGGCCTTTCTGTCTTTAAAACGCTCCCTAGTTACGTGCTGCGGCGGGAACACGAGATTCGTGACGGAATGTCCTTAGAATTTATACTAGCTCGTTTTAATCTCTGCGGACGCGACTGCCCTTCGATTTACGAGCCGCGCGCGGCGATCCATGGATCCTTTTGAGTAATGGACCGCGATAATGCGTCTTTCATTGCTCGCGATCTTGACGGAATTGGGTGTTCGTTGTTGATCGGATTACAGATTGGAAATAAACTTGACGGTTGCTAAGTTATAGCGAAATAGCGATCAAGCCGTTACGTTTCATTTACCTGCTATTTTTTGATAGTTTCCAAGTTATGTTTGTTTTGCGCCGTAGGCAATATAGATAAGTATCATCTAAGCACAATCGTACCGTTCACAATGACAGTAAGAAGATGATCAATGAACACGTAGAACGAATAAATTACGTAGTTGTAAATGTCAGCTGATATTTGGAGATAGTATACATGCTACTCCTATAATTGTAATAATTTATATTAAATGACTTATTTGTTCTAATGTCAGTTTCCTTCTTAATATCGGCGCAATTTTTAATTTACCATGGTCCGAAACATTAAACTACCAAACTCAGTGATAACATAATAATTTTTAATAATATTAGGCCACTATCTTTTTCTGCAATTTCGATTTCAGATTTGTAGTTAACAACTCCAAAAGTATTACCGCATCAAATATAATATATCCAAGATGAAGAAATCTATATATTCAACCTCGATTTAACCCTTTGCATACCACTGACGATTCTGAGCCACCTATGAGACAATTACATCGCATTCCAAGATAATTTTTATATAATCAAAGTTTCGATTTAAAATATTGTCAAAAGTGTAACCATCATACTAGCCGCGAGACTCAATTTCGTGCGCATAAAACGCACTTTGTTATACAAAACAGAAGCACTATAAATTAGAAAAATGATTTTGGCTTCGCAGTAATGATGAATCAAGCACAAAGGATTAATATCTCAACAATCTTCTTACAAATAAACTGCAGATTTTATGAAACTATAACCAAAACGAGTACTAAACGCGCTTTGTCACATAAAACAGAAACCGTAGCTTTACAATAATAATTAATTAAAAGCAAACAGTTAATATCTCAACAGCCTTCTTACAAATAAACTGTCCATTTCATACAACTGCGAGCAAAGCGAATCAAAACCGGAGCAATAAACGCGTTCAATCGATTTAAAATCGCTACCTCGCGCTACGACCAACTCGATCAAACAATTAAAAAAATGGAACGTTCTCATTAAAATTTGAACGAACCTGTGACAAAGAGCCGTCGCGAGGCCGGCCGTAGTTCTCGCGCAGCAGCGATCCAGAATCGCGCGTCCTTATCCGAGGTCCGACCGCGCCGAAAAAGAGTGACAGATGGTCCGCGCCGTTAATGAGCTAATTACGGGGGCAGGTAGCGTCGGCCTGCAGGGAACGGCAAAGTGTCCCACGGACCGTGCATCGCGGCGCACACAAACGCGGACGACGGCACTACGACGACGACGACGACGACCAACCGCGGCCCCCGGTATTAGCATGGAACGGGCTCCGGACCGGAGTATAGCAATTTATCCGTAAACGGTTTTAAGCTTCGGCTAAAAGGGAATTTACCTTAATCTGAATGCCGGTTATGGGGCGCGGGGCAGAAAGAGCGGCGCGGCCGGATAGTTCGCCGAGGTTACAAGGGGAACACTTGTCGGTCGCGCCGCTAATTCGAGATAAAGCACATACTCCCCGCTGAATCGTTCGGCGATACACGAGCGCGGGCGGACGCTGTATCAGATCCGGAGAGACCGACGAGGCCGGCACAACCATACCCGGGATTATTTTCTGCTGCGCGGAGAATGGTCGGATAGACGGCCGAGAAAATTAGGTTCGGCGGACGGGGGAGGAGGAGCGGGAGAGGGAGGAGGAGGGACGGCCAGATAAGAAACCTTCCGCGGTTTCGGAAGGAATGAATAGCGCGGCGCGCAAACAATCGATAAGTAATCAATGCCGACCGAGTCTTTTGTTGCCCGACGGTTTCCGGTTGTGTACCTTCCGCGGCCCGGTTTTCCAGCCACGCGATTTTCCCCGCCGGAAATGGCCGACGGTGCCCGATACACGGAAACGATTGGTTTCCTCGCGGATTGCTCGCTGCTTTGCGGATGAGCGTGGAAAGTGTGTCGATTATGTGCGCGCGCGCGCGCGGGAAACGACTGTGCTATCGTAAAAGTATTATCGGAGTTGCACGGAAACTGTGTCAACATTCTTCGACGATTGAATGGGACGAAAGTTAGGCGAAATAAGACGCGCGCGCCCGCGTTCGAATCGCGTAATGACGCGGCGAATGATAGTCGCGAGAGGCGCGCGCGGTTCGCTTCGCTTCTGCGACATCGTTAACCACTTGGCTGCGTCAATTTATTTTCAAGATAAATTTTGTTATGAATTTTATCGATCACAATGAGTATAGTTTTGTCGACGATTGTTCTAGAATTACCGTAAACTGTACGAAATTTATGATTATGTTTCATAAGTATTTTAACCCTTTGCACTCGAGCGGTGACTCTGAGGCACTATTGTTAATTGTTACATCACGTTCTAAAATAATATTTCTATTATAAAAACTTACACTTAAAAAATTATTGACAGTGTAACTGTTTTTGTATCAGTTGCAAGATTCAATTTCAATTGAACATAACCTCTTCACCTTATAAAATGGAAATGCTGTATGTCGGAAAAGTTATTTTAGAATTACAGTTAAAATGGCTTCGAGTGCAAAGGGTTAACCTAGATCGTAGGAGAGATATTTTCCTTGTAAGATTTAAGATTGTCATTTCCTTGAGACGTGTTTATACGTCGCGCGCAGCTAACGGGTTAATGCGCGTCAGTCGTGTTATTACACGCACAATATTCGCTGTGAATAATGATAAAGTGAGCTGGATGACAACAGTCGCATTCGCATCGTTATAGTATTAATTCGAAATAATAATATTGTAAAACAAGGTTACCCGACGCAAAGCACTTTTAATACGTTCCATGGCGCCGTTTAATCCGCAGCGGCGTGGTTGTTCAATCTGCAGCATCTGTTGCAAATCATCGCAAAATAACAAGAACGAACGAGCTGATTCCTCAGTGCATAATCGAGGTTAATATCGGATATAAAGTCTGAATGAATAGAGGTATTTTTAAACCGTTCATTACGCTCCCAGATTTTTGTAGACACAACTGTTGTATCGACTCGTTTTGAACGTGGTATACAAAATTTGTTATTTATTATTAGACCGGGGAAATTTCTGCGAAATATTTTGTGCATTCGTTGCTTAATTGGAAGTTGTGTGAACATTTATTTCCGTTCAGGTAATAAGTTATAAATAACATAATCGAGTGATAAAATTGATGCAACTGTGATAATGTTTTGTGCTTTATCTACTCATTTTTGTCATAATTGCATTAAATCTTGCATTAAATCGAATTTTATTTCGATTTAGAAGAAACGATTGACAGTCATATATTATTATTATTATTACTATTACTTATTACTATTATTAACTCTTTGTTAAATTTATTTATTTCCTCTATTTCCTTTACTTTCATATAAAATTAAAACATGCCATCGTGTTATATATACCTTAACTTTATAAAAGGATTAATAAATTTTGTTCCTCCTTCTAGATCTTGAACATTAAATATTACTTTTCGTTCAACGAAAATTATACCAGATCCCAGTACGAACCGAATACCGCCGCAAAAAATTACATTATATACGAAGCCTGACCCGTTATTACAGGGCGAGGGTTAAATCTTTCGGCATCGCATCGACATAAATTCCAGTTGATTGTTTCCCGCCAAAAGCGCAGTTTATGGAAGGTCCTCGGTGTAGCTAAAGTCCCCGAGCTCCCGGAAACTTTTAAATTCCTCGGCGGAGCGGGAAGTTTTCTGGAAGTTACCGCGGAATGTTCGATTCCGCGGAAGTTGGCCGGGTTAAGCTCGCCGCGTTCCGTATCATCGCGTTTTGTTGTTTCCTTCCGGCGGTATTGTTCCCGCGTCGATCAGACGAACTTTCGTTTCGTTTGTTCGCCGGCGATCCAGCTGTTCCCGCGGTTTACGGGACCGCGCGCGCGGGCGATTCCGCGTGGGGTCAAGGGCTGACGTTGCGCCGCGGCGGTTTCGCGCGGAGGGACGATTACGGCGTTAGATCCGGCAAAAACCGAGCGGACATTTAGCAGAGTTCGCCGGACAGTGATTATAATCCATCGCAAAGTGGACGCGTTGCGGTCGCCCTTATTTCAAGCCCGGGGCTTCCGTTCGCGCCACTTGCCGCTCTGTTAAAACAGTAAACGTCTCGTGGCCCGGGCAACGGGCAAAGTGCAAATTCAACTGTTCCCGTCTATTTCGCATGAGAACTCCACTAAAAGCGACGAAGCCCGCAAAAAGCCCTAGTTGTCGAGGTCCCGACCGCAATCCGGAAACGTCAGGCTGGTACATCAGCTTCTTCACGGGTGAGAACTGACACTGTGCACTTTGTTAATGACCCGTGGCGCCGTTTTATAGAGGCTTCTAAGCCCAGCTATTCAAACACCTCGCGCGTATTTTCACCGTAACGTTTCGTTCGGTCGCCGAACCGTTAGCAATTATACCGCCGCACAGTGGGTCCGGACTGACGCAAGGTAGTGTCACTGCCCCATAACTCTTCATTCGCAAAAGGTATAAACGCGAAACTTGGATTGATCTCAGATTAAGGATTGATTAAGAAGAAATACATTAATTTTATTACTGTTATTATTATTATTATTATCGTTATTAGTATTGTAATTATAATTATAACTATTAGTATTATATTTCTTATCATTTAATTATTAACTTTAACGACTCTGGATCTAATTCTTTATTTTTTTTAGTACACGATTTGATTCGTATGGTGTTTAAAATAATTTGTTTAAAATCTTTATGCCTAATAAAAGAGCTTTTGATTATTTATTCTGAATAAAAGGTAATAAAATAAAGATTAAAAAGTAGAGAATAAAATATTATTAAGATTATATTATTAGAGATTATATATTATTAAAATAAAGATTAAAAGAAGAGAATAAAAAATTAAAGAGAATAAAATACAGATTATATATTTTTACTGTTATACTTTTTCGTCGTGGTCAGCAACGAGGTGGTTAATATCAACAATATTGCGATCGTTTCTGGCATCCGGCAGCATCGCAGCAAAATCCGCAAGAAACGCGGCGATCAACAGCGAAAACACAGTACAGCGATCTGCCAATAAATTGGGTAAATTCCGTGAAAAAAAGGATGTTCCTGTGGAGGATTCTCGGATCAGTGTTGCAGCGGTATCCCGTGGGGTCCCACGACCGCGGCCAAGAAGCAGTACAATAACTCGCGCGACGGCGGCGGCACGGTGGGAAAATCGTGACAACGCGTGGGATTCCGTAACGAACGAGGTTGCGTCGTTAAGATCCCGGCAAAGAATATGCGATCCGAAATCGAATTACCGTGCCAGGGGATCCGGGGGGATTTCCATATCCCAGCAGCCATCTTCGGCCTGGAGAAAGAGAGAATATCCGGCTGGGAGCGATCCCCCCCCCTGCGCTCACCCGGTGACTTTAGGTTGCTCGTGAAGTACCCGAGGCCGGGGGTACGGCCAGGCGGTCCGGGGACGTTTTATTTCGACATTATAAGCTATTTCACTTTGAAATGGGACAAATGGAATTGCAGTCCCCATCTAGCAGCGGTCTGGCATGCACTACGGCGCGCGGCATACCGGTCTACGACCAGCGAACTCTCTTGCCAGAACTCGTTCCGATCCGACTCGTGAATATGATTCTCGCGAAATTAAAATGTTCGCCCCTCTCTCTCTCTCTCTCTCTCTCTCTCTCTCTCTCTCTCTCTCTCTCTCTCTCTCTCTCTCTCTCTCTCTCTCTCTCTCTCTCTCTCCCCCCCTCCTTCACGGTTCGGCTCTTAAGGAGCTATTGGAATCCCGAATCGTCCGGGACGCCCACCTCTGGATGACATCTTGATCCGAACGATAGGTACGACCGCGACCTCGTTAAGACCCGATCGATGCTCACCGACATTTACCTTCCGTCCTCGTCCTCCGTCCGGTCGTCTCACTTGGCACACGCTCTCTCTCTCTCTCTCTCTCTCTCTCTCTCTCTCTCTCT